>NW_026907452.1:0-18711 GCF_019802595.1 Syngnathoides biaculeatus
ATGCGCGGGCATGAACCAGACATGGTATGCAGGTGAAAGACATCCGAAAGCAGGCTTGCAGCGCAATGGTTGTCATGGATGGATGAAAGGCCACAATGACTTCCACACTGGCTGTGCTGGCTGGATGAATGACAACCATCACTTCCACACTTGGGGTGCGCGGGCATGAACCAGGCATGGTATGGGGCTGAAGGACACCCGAAAGCGGGCTTGCAGCGCAATGGTTGTCATGGATGGATGAAAGGCCACAATGGCTTCCAAACTGGCTGTGATGGCTGGATGAATAACAAACATGACTTCCACACTTGGGGTGCGCGGGCATGAACCAGGCATAGTATGCGTCTGAAGGACACCCGAAAGCGGGATTGGAGCGCAATGGTTGTCATGGATGGATGAAAGGCCACCGTGAGTTCCACACTGTCTGTGCTGGCTGGATGAATGACAACCATGATTTCTACACTTAAAGTGCACGGGCACCAACCAGAATTGGTATTCGGGTGATGGACACCCACAAGCGGGCTTCCAGCGCACTGGTTGGAATGGATGGATGAATGACAACCATGACTTCCAAACTTAGCGTGCGCGGCCATGAACCAGGAATGGTATAAGATGGGAAGACGCACCCAAGAGGGCTTCCAGCGCACTGGTTGTGCTAGATGAATGAAAGGCAACCATGACTTCCACACTTAGGGTGCACGGACATGAACCAGGCATGGTATGCGGGTCAAGGACACCCGCAAGTGTGCTTGCAGTGCAACGGTTTTGCTGGATTGATGAAAGGCAACCATGACTTTCACACTTAGGGCGACGGGAATGAACAACGCATGTTATGCGGAAGAAGGAAACCCGCAAGCGGACTTCTCGCGCACTTGTTGTGCTGGCTGGATGAATGACAACCATGAATTCCACACTGGTTGTGCTAGATGGATGAAAGGCAAGCATGACTTCCACACTTAGGGTGCACGGACATGAACCAGGCATGGTATGCGTGTGAAGGACACCCGCAAGCAGGCTTCCAGCGCAAGAGTTGTGCTGGCTGTATGAATGACAACCATGACTTCCAAACTTAGCGTGCGCGGGCATGAACCAGGCATGGTATCCTATGGGAAGACACAACCAAGAGGGCTTCCAGCTTACTGGTTGTGCTGGATGGATAAAAGGCAGCCATGACTTCAACAACAAGGGTGCACGGACATGAACAAGGCATTGTATGCGGGTGAATGACACCCGTAAGCGGGCTTGCAGCGCAACTGTTGTGCTGAATGGATGAAAGGCAACCATGACTTCCAGACTTAGGGTGCACGGACATGAACCAGGCATGGTATGCGGGTGAAGGACACCCGCAAGCAGGCTTGCAGCGCAATGGTTGTGCTGGCTGGATGAATGACAACAATGACTTCCACCCTGGTTGTGCTGGCTCGATGAATGACAACTATGATTTCAACACTTAAGGTGCGTGGGAACGAACCAGGTATGGTATGCGGATGAAGGACACCCGCAAGCAGGCTTCCAGCGCACTGGTTGTGCTGGCTGGATGAATGACAACCATGACTTCCATACTTAGGGTGCGCGGTCATGAACCAGGTATGGTATGCACGTTAAGGACACCCCAAAGCGGGCTTCCAGCGCAATAGTTGGTTTGCCTGGATGAATGAAAACCGTGACTTCCGCACTGGTTGTGCTGGCTGAATGAATTACAACCGTGACTTCCATACTTAGGGTGCGCGATAATGAACCAGGCATGGTATGCGGCTGAAGGACACCCGCATGCGGGATTGCAGCGCAATAGTTGTGCTGGATGGATAAAAGGCAACCATGACTTCCACACTTAGGGTGCACGGACATTAACCAGGCATGGTATGCGGGTGAAGGACACCCACAAGCGGGCTTGCAGCGCAAGGGTTATGCTGAATAGATGAAAGGCAACCATGAATTCCACACTGGTTGTGCTGGATGGATGAATGACAACCATGACTTCCACATTTAGGGTGCACGCACATGAACCAGGCATGGTATGCGGGTGAAGGACACCCGCAAGCGGGCTTGCTGCGCAACGGTTGTGCTGAATGGATGAAAGGCAACCATGACTTCCAGACTGGTTGTTCTGGCTGGTTGAATGACAACCATGATTTCCACACTTCGTGTGCGCGGGCATGAACCAGGTATGGTATGCAAGTGAAGGATACCCGCAAGCGGGCTTCCAGCGTACTGGTTGTGCTGGCTGGATGAATGACAACCATAACTTCCACACTTAGGGTGCGCGGTCATGAACCAGGCATGGTATGCGGCTGAAGGACACCCACATGCGGGATTGCAGCGCAATGGTTGTGCTGGATGAATGAAAGGCCACCATGAATTCCACACTGGTTGTGCTTGCTGGATGAAAGACAACCATGAATTCTACACTTAGGGTGCGCGGGCATGAACCAGGCATGGTATGCGGGTGATGGACACCCGCAAGCGGTCGTGCAGAGCTATGGTTGTGGTGGCTGGATGAAAGACAACCGTGACTTCCGCACTGCTTGTGCTTGCTGGATGAAAGGCAACCATGACTTCCACAGTTAGGGTGCGCGGGCACGAACAAGAAAATGTATACTGGGGGGGGGGGGGGACGCACCCAAGCGGGCTTCCAAAGCAATGGTTGTGCAAGCTGGATGAATGACAACCATGACTTCCAAATTTAGCGTGGGTAGGCATTAACCAGGCATGGTATGCGATGGGAAGATGCACCCAAGAGGGCTTCCAGCATACTGGTTGTGCTGGATGGATGAAAGGCAACCATGACTTCCACACTTAGGGTGCACGGACATGAACTAGGCATGGTATACGGGTGATGGACCCCCGCAAGCAGGCTTCCAGCGCACTGGTTGTGCTGGCTGAATGACAACCATGACTTCCATACTTAGGGTGCGCGGTCATGAACCAGGTATGGTATGCACGTTAAGGACACCCCAAAGCGGGCTTCCAGCGCAATAGTTGGGTTGCCTGGATGAATGAAAACCGTGACTTCCGCACTGGTTGTGCTGGCTGGTTGAAATACAACCATGACTTCCATACTTAGGGTGCGCGATAATGAACCAGGCATGGAATGCGGGTGAAGGACAACCCGCAAGCGGGCTTGCAGCGCAATGGTTGTGCTGGATGGATAAAAGGCAACCATGACTTCCACACTTAGGGTGCACGGACATGAACCAGGCATGGTATGCGGGTGAAGGACACCCGCAAGCAGGCGTGCAGAGCTATGGTTGTGGTGGCTGGATGAAAGACAACCGTGACCTCCACACTTTGGGAGAACGGGCATGAACCAGGCATGGTATCCGTTTAAAGGACTTCCCCAAGCAGGCTTCCAGCGAAATAGTTGTGTTGCCTGGATGAATGACAACCGTGACTTCCGCACTGGTTATGCTGGCTATATGAAAGGCAACCATGACTTCCACACTTAAGGTGCGCGGGCATGAACCAGGCATGGTATCCGGGTGATGGACACCCGCATGCGGGATTGCAGCGCAATGGTTGTGCTGGATGGATGAAAGGTAACCATGACTTCCACACTTAGGGTGCACGGACATGAACCAGGCATGTTATGCGGGTGAAGGACACCCACAAGCGGGCTTGCAGCGCAACGGTTGTGCTGAGTGGATGAAAGGCAACCATGAATTACACACTGGTTGTGCTGGATGGCTGAAATACAACCATGACTTCCACACTTGGGGTGCGCGGGCATGAACCAGGCATGGTCTGCGGGTGAAGGACACCCGAATAAGCGCTTGCAGCGGAATGGTTGTAATGGATCGATGAAAGGCAACCATGACTTCCACACTTAGGGTGCGCGGGCATGAACCAGGCATGGTATGCGGGTGAAGGACACCCGCAAGCAGGCTTCCAGCGCAAGAGTTGTGCTGGCTGTATGAATGACAACCATGACTTCCAAACTTAGCGTGCGCGGGCATGAACCAGGCATGGTATCCGATGGGAAGACACACCCAAGAGGGCTTCCAGCTTACTGGTTGTGCTGGATGGATAAAAGGCAGCCATGACTTCAACAACAAGGGTGCACTGACATGAACAAGGCATTGTATGCGGGTGAAGGACACCCGCAAGCGGGCTTGCAGCACAACGGTTGTGCTGCATGGATAAAAGGTAACCATTACTTCCAGACTGGTTGTGCTGGCTGGTTGAAATACAACCATGACTTCCACACTTGGGGTGCGCGGGCATGAACCAGGCATGGTCTGCGGGTGAAGGACACCCGAATAAGCGCTTGCAGCGCAATGGTTGTAATGGATCGATGAAAGGCAACCATGACTTCCACACTTAGGGTGCGCGGGCATGAACCAGGCATGGTATGCGGGTGAAGGACACCCATAAGCGGGCTTGCAGCGCAACGGTTGTGCTGAATGGATAAAAGGCAACCATGAATTCCACACTGGTTGTGATGGATGGATAAAAGGCAGCCATGACTTCAACACCAAGGGTGCACGGACATGAACCAGGCATGGTATGCGGGTGAAGGACACTTTAAGAGGGCTTGCAGCGCAACGTTTGTGCTGGCTGGATGAAATGCAACCATGACTTCCATACTTAGGGTGCACGGACATGAACCAGGCATGGTATTTGGGTGAAGGAAACCCACAAGCGGGCTTGCAGCGCAACGGTTGTGCTGAATGGATGAAAGGCAACCATGAATTCCACACTGGTTGTGCTGGATGGATGAATGACAACCATGACTTCAACACCAAGGGTGCACGGACATGAACCAGGCATGGTATGCGGGTGAAGGACACCCGCAAGCGGGCTTCCAGCGTACTGGTTGTGCTGGCTGGATGAATGACAACCATGACTTCCATACTTCGGGTGCGCGGTCATGAACCAGGCATGGTATGGGGCTGAAGGACACCCGCATGCGGGATTGCAGCGCAATGGTTGTGCTGGATGGATGAATGGAAAGGCCACCATGAATTCCACACTGGTTTTGCTGGATGGATGAAGGCAACCATGACTTCACACTTAGGGTGCACGGACATGAACCAGGCATGGTATTCGGGTGAAGGACACCCACAAGCGGAATTGCAGCGCCACGGTTGTGCTGAATGGATGAAAGGCAACCATGAATTCCACACAGGTTGTACTGGATGGATGAATGACAACCATGAATTCAACACCAAGGGTGCACGGACATGAACCAGGCATGGTATGCGGGTGAAGGACACCCGCAAGCGGGCTTGCAGCACAACGGTTGTGCTGCATGGATGAAAGGCAACCATGACTTCCACACTGGCTGTGCTGGCTGGATGAATGACAACCTTAAATTCTACACTCAGGGGGCGTGGGCATGAACCAGGCATGGAATGCGGGTGATAGACACCCGCAAGCGGTCGTGCAGAGCTATGGTTGTGGTGGCTGGAAAAAGACAACCGTGACCTCCACACTTCGGGAGCGCGGGCATGAACCAAGCATGGTATGCGGTTGAAGGACACCCCCAAGCGGGCTTCGAGCGCAATAGTTGTGTTGCCTGGATGAATGACAACCGTGACTTCCGCACTGGTTGTGCTCACTGAATGATTGACAACCATGACTTCCGCATGGTTGTGCTGGCTGGATGAAAGGCAACCATGACTTCCACACTTAGGGTGTGCGGGCATGAACCAGGCATGTTATGCAGGGTTAACGCACCCAAGCGGGCTTCCAGCGCACTAGTTGAATGACTACCATGACTTCCACTCTTAGAGCACACGGGCATGAACAACCCATGTTACGCGGAAGAAGGACACCTGTGTGTGGGCTTTCAGCGCGCAGGTTGTGGTGGCTGGATGAATGACAACCTTGACTTCCGCACTGGTTATGCTGGATGGATGGATGAATGACAACCATGATTTCCACACTTAGGGAGCGCGGGCATGAACCAGGCATGGTATCCGTTTGAAGGACTTCCCCAAGCAGGCTTCCAGCGAAATAGTTGTGTTGCCTGGATGAATGAAAACCGTGACTTCCACACTGGTTATGCTGGGTAGATGAAAGGCAACCATGACTTCCACACTTAAGGTGCGCGGGCATGAACCAGGCATGGTATGCGGGTGAAGGACACCCGCAAGCAGGCTTGCAGCGCAATGGTTGTGCTGGCTGGATGAATGACAACCGTGACTTCCACACTGGTTGTGCTGGTTAGATGAATGACAACCATGATTTCCACACTTAAGGTGCGCGGGCATGAACCAGGTATGGTATGCGGGTGAAGGACAACCGCAAGAGGGCTTCCAGCTACTGGTTGTGCTGGATGGATAAAAGGCAGCCATGACTTAAACAACAAAGGTGCACGGACATGAACATGGCATTGTATGCGGGTGAAGGACACCCACAAGCGGGCTTGCAGCGCAATGGTTGTGTTGGCTGGATGAATGACACCCGTGACTTCCACACCGGTTGTGCTGGCTAGATAAATGACAACCATGATTTCCACATTAAGGTGCGCGGGCATGAACCAGGTATGGTATGCGGGTGAAGGACATCCGCAAGCGGGCTTCTAGCCCACTTGTTGTGCTGGCTGGATGAATGACAACCATGGCTTCCACACTTTGGGTGCGCGGGCATGAACCAGGTATGGTATGCGGCTGAAGGACACCCGAAAGCGGGATTGCAGCGCAATGGTAGTCATGGATGGATGAAAGGCCACCGTGAGTTCCACACTCTCTGTGCTGGCTGGATGAATGACAACCATGATTTCTACACTTAAAGTGCACGGGCATGAACCAGGCATGGTATTCGCGTGATGGACACCCACAAGCGGGCTTCCAGCGCACTGGTTGGAATGGATGGACGAATGACAACAATGACTTCCAAACTTAGCCTGCGCGGGCATGAACCAGGCATGGTATGCGGCTGAAAGACACCCAAAAGCGGGACTGTAGCGCAATGGTTGTCATGGATGGATGAAAGGCCACAATGACTTCCACACTGGCTGTGCTGGCTGGATGAATAACAACCATGACTTCCACACTTTGGTTGCTCGGGCATGAACCAGGCATGGTATGCGGCTGAAGGACACACGAAAGCGGGCTTGCAGCGCAATGGTTGTAATAGGTGAATGAAAGGCCACCGTGAGTTCCACACTGGCTGTGCTGGCTGGATGAATGACAACCATGATTTCTAAACTTAGGGTGCACTGGCATGAACCAGGCATGGTATTCGGGTGAAGGACACCCGCAAGCGGGCTTCCAGCGCACTGGTTGTGCTGGATGGATAAAAGGCAACCATGACTTCCACACTTGGGGTGCGCGGTCATGAACCAGGCATGTTATGCGATGGGTAGACGCAACCAAGAGGGCTCCCAGCGCACTTGTACTGGATGGATGAAAGGCAACCATGACTTCCACACTTGGGGTGCGCCGGCATGAACCAGGCATGGTATGCTTGGGGGGGTACGCACCCAAGCGGGCCTTCCTGCGCACTGGTTGTGGCTGGCTGGATGAATGACAACCATGACTTTCAAACTTAGCGTGCGCGGGCATGAACCAGGCATGGAATGCAATGGGAAGACAAACCCAAGAGGGCTTCCAGAGAACTGGTTGTGCTAGATGGATGAAAGGCAACCATGACTTCCACACTTAGGGTGCATGGACATTAACCAGGCATGGTATGCAGGTGAAGGACACCCGCAAGCGTTTTTGCAGTGCAACGGATGTGCTGGATGGATGAAAGGCAACCATGACTTTCACACTTAGGGCGACGGGAATGAACAACGCATGTGATGTGGGTGAAGGACGGCCGCAAGCGGGCTTCTAGCCCACTTGTTGTGCTGGCTGGATGAATGACAACCATGGCTTCCACACTTTGGGTGCGCGGGCATGAACCATGCATGGTATGCGGCTGAAAGACACACGAAAGCGGGGTTGCAGCGCAATGATTGTGCTGGATGGATGAATGACAACCATGACTTCCATACTTAGGGTGCGCGGTCATGAACCAGGCATGGTATGCGGCTGAAGGACACCCGCAAGCAGGTTTGCAGCGCACTGGTTGAGCTGGCTGGATGAAAGACAACCATGACTTCCACAATTAGGGTGCACGGACATGAACTAGGCATGGTATGGGGGTGAAGGACACCCAAAAGCGGGCTTGTAGCGCAACGGTTGTGCTGAATAAATGAAAGGCAACCATGACTTCCAGACTGGTTGTTCTGGCTGGTTGAATTACAACCATGACTTCCACACTTCGGGTGCGCGGGCATGAACCAGGGATGGTATGCGGGTGAAGGACACCCGCAAGCGGTCGTGCAGAGCTATGGTTGTGGTGGCTGGATGAATGAAAACCGTGACTTCCGCACTGGTTATGCTAGCTAGATGAAAGGCAACCATGACTTCCACACTTAGGGTGCGCGGGCATGAACCAGGCATGGTATGCAGGTGAAGGACACCCACAAGCGGGATTGCAGCGCAACGGTTGTGCCGAATGGATGAAAGGCAACCATGAATTCCACACTGGTTGTGCTGGATGGATGAATGACAACCATAACTTCCACACTTAGGGTGCACGGACATGAACAAGGCATGGTATACGGGTGAAGGACACCCACAAGCGGGCTTGCAGCGCAACGGTTGTGCTGAATGGAAGAAAGGCAACCATGACTTCAAGACTGGTTGTTCTGGCTGGTTGAATTACAACCATGACTTCCACACTTCGGGTGCACGGACATGAACCAGGCATGGTATGCGGGTGAAGGACACCCAAAAGCGGGCTTGCAGCGCAATGGTTGTGCTGGATGGATGAAAGGCAACAATGACTTCCACACTTAGGGGGCACGGACATGAACCAGGCATTATATGCGGGTGAAGGACACCCAAAAGCGGGCTTGCAGCGCAACGGTTGTGCTGAATGGATGAAAGGTAACCATGAATTCCACACTGGTTGTGCTGGATGGATGAATGACAACAATGACTTCCACACTTAGGGGGCACGGACATGAACCAGGCATTATATGCGGGTGAAGGACACCCAAAAGCGGGCTTGCAGCGCAACGGTTGTGCTGAATGGATGAAAAGCAACCATGACTTCCAAACTGGTTGTGCTGGCGGATGAATGACAACCATTGACTTCCACACTGGTTGTTGCTGGCTGGATGAATGACAACCATGACTCCCACACTTAGGGTGCGCGGGCATGAACCAGGTATGGTATGCAGGTGAAGGATACCCGCAAGCAGGCTTCCAGCGCACTGGTTGTGATGGCTGGATGAATGACAACCATGACTTCCATACTTAGGGTGCGCAGTCATGAACCAGCAATGGTATGCGACTGAAGGACACCCGCATGCGGGATTGCAGCGCAATGGTTGTGCTGGATGGATGAATGACAACCATAACTTCCACACTTAGGGTGCACGGACATGAACCAGGCATGGTATGCGGGTGAAGGACACCCACAAGCGGGCTTGCAGCGCAACGGTTGTGCTGAATGGATCAAAGGTAACCATGAATTCCACACTGGTTGTGCTGGATGGATGAAAGGCAACCATGACTTCCACACTTAGTGTGCACGGGCATGAACCAGTTATGGTATGCGGGTGATGGACACCCGCAAGCGGTCGTGGAGAGCTATGGTTTTGGTGGCTGGATGAAAGACAACCGTGACCTCCACACTTAGGTAGCGCGGGTATGAACCAAGCATGGTATGCGGTTGAAGGACACCCCCAAGCGGGCTTCGAGCGCAATAGTTGTGTTGCCTGGATGAATGAAAACCGTGACTTCCGCACTGGTTATGCTGGCTAGATGAAAGGCAACCATGACGTCCACACTTAGGGTGCGCGGGCATGAACCAGGCATGGTATGCGGGTGAAGGACACCCACAAGCGGGCTTGCAGCGCAACGGTTGTGCTGAATGGATGAAAGGCAACCATGAATTCCACACTGGTTGTGCTGGATGGATGAATGACAACCATAACTTCCACACTTAGGGTGCACGGACATGAACCAGGCATGGTATGCGGGTGAAGGACACCCAAAAGCGGGCTTGCAGCGCAATGGTTGTGCTGGATGGATAAAAGGCAACCATGACTTCCACACTGGTTGGGCCTGCTATATGAATGACAACCATGACTTCACACTTAGGGTGCATGGACATTAACCAGGCATGGTATGCGGGTGTGAAGGACACCTTCAAGCAGGCTTCCAGCGCACTGGTTGTGCTGGCTGGATGAAGGACAACCATGACTTCCATACTTAGGGTGCGCGGTCATGAACCAGGCATGTTATGCGGCTGAAGGACACCCGCATGTGGGATTGCAGCGCAATGGTTGTGCTAGATGGATGAAAGGCAACCATGACTTCCACACTTTGGGTGCACGGACATGAACCAGGCATGTTATGCGGCTGAAGGACACCCGCATGTGGGCTTGCAGCGCAACGGTTGTGCTGAGTGGATGAAAGGCAACCATGAATTACACACTGGTTGTGCTGGATGGTTGAAATACAACCATGACTTCCACACTTGGGGTGCGCGGGCATGAACCAGTCATGGTCTGCGGGTGAAGGACACCGAATAAGCGCTTGCAGCGCAATGGTTGTGTTGGCTGGATGAATGAAAGGCCACCATGAATTCCACACTTAAGGTGCGCGGGCATGAACCAGGCATGGCATGCGGGTGAAGGACACCCGCAAGCAGGCTTCCAGCGCAAGAGTTGTGCTGGCTGTATGAATGACAACCATGACTTCCAAACTTAGCGTGCGCGGGCATGAACCAGGCATGGTATCCGATGGGAAGACACACCCAAGAGGGCTTCCAGCTTACTGGTTGTGCTGGATGGATAAAAGGCAGCCATGACTTCAACAACAAGGGTGCACTGACATGAACAAGGCATTGTATGCGGGTGAAGGACACCCGCAAGCGGGCTTGCAGCACAACGGTTGTGCTGCATGGATAAAAGGTAACCATTACTTCCAGACTGGTTGTGCTGGCTGGTTGAAATACAACCATGACTTCCACACTTGGGGTGCGCGGGCATGAACCAGGCATGGTCTGCGGGTGAAGGACACCCGAATAAGCGCTTGCAGCGCAATGGTTGTAATGGATCGATGAAAGGCAACCATGACTTCCACACTTAGGGTGTGCGGGCATGAACCAGGCATGGTATGCGGGTGAAGGACACCCACAAGCGGGCTTGCAGCGCAACGGTGTGCTGAATGGATAAAAGGCAACCATGAATTCCACACTGGTTGTGATGGATGGATAAAAGGCAGCCATGAATTCAACACCAAGGTGCACGGACATGAACCAGGCATGGTATGCGGTGAAGGACACCCACAAGCGGGCTTGCAGCGCAACGGTTGTGCTGAATGGATAAAAGGCAACCATGACTTCAAGACTGGTTGTTCTGGCTGGTTGAATGACAACCATGACTTCCACACTTCAGGTGCGCGGGCATGAACCAGGTATGGTATGGGGTGAAGGACACCCGCAAGCGGGCTTCCAGCGTACTGGTTGTGCTGGCTGGATGAATGACCAACCATGACTTCCATACTTCGGGTGCGCGGTCATGAACCAGGCATGGTATGGGGCTGAAGGACACCCGCATGCGGGATTGCAGCGCAATGGTTGTGCTGGATGGATGAAAGGCCACCATGAATTCCACACTGGTTTTGCTGGATGGATGAAAGGCAACCATGACTTCCACACTTCGGGTGCACGGACATGAACCAGGCATGGTATTCGGGTGAAGGACACCCACAAGCGGAATTGCAGCGCAACGGTTGTGCTGAATGGATAAAAGGCAACCATGAATTCCACACTGGTTGTGATGGATGGATAAAAGGCAGCCATGACTTCAACACCAAGGGTGCACGGACATGAACCAGGCATGGTATGCGGGTGAAGGACACCCATAAGCGGGCTTGCAGCGCAAGGTTGTGCTGAATGGATAAAAGGCAACCATGAATTCCACACTGGTTGTGATGGATGGATAAAAGCAGCCATGACTTCAACACCAAGGTGCACGGACATGAACCAGGATGGTATGCGGGTGTGAAGGACACCTTCAAGCAGGCTTCCAGCGCACTGTTGTGCTGGCTGGATGAAATGCAACCATGACTTCCATACTAGGGTGCACGGACATGAACCAGGCATGGTATTTGGGTGAAGGAAACCCACAAGCGGGCTTGCAGCGCAACGGTTGTGCTGAATGGATGAAAGGCAACCATGAATTCCACACTGGTTGTGCTGGATGGATGAATGACAACCATGACTTCAACACCAAGGGTGCACGGACATGAACCAGGCATGGTATGCGGGTGAAGGACACCCGCAAGCGGGCTTCCAGCGTACTGGTTGTGCTGGCTGGATGAATGACAACCATGACTTCCATACTTCGGGTGCGCGGTCATGAACCAGGCATGGTATGGGGCTGAAGGACACCCGCATGCGGGATTGCAGCGCAATGGTTGTGCTGGATGGATGAAAGGCCACCATGAATTCCACACTGGTTTTGCTGGATGGATGAAAGGCAACCATGACTTCCACACTTCGGGTGCACGGACATGAACCAGGCATGGTATTCGGGTGAAGGACACCCACAAGCGGAATTGCAGCGCCACGGTTGTGCTGAATGGATGAAAGGCAACCATGAATTCCACACAGGTTGTACTGGATGGATGAATGACAACCATGAATTCAACACCAAGGGTGCACGGACATGAACCAGGCATGATATGCGGGTGAAGGACACCGCAAGCGGGCTTGCAGCACAACGGTTGAGCTGCATGGATGAAAGGCAACCATGACTTCCACACTGGCTGTGCTGGCTGGATGAATGACAACCTTAAATTCTACACTCAGGGGGCGTGGGCATGAACCAGGCATGGAATGCGGGTGATAGACACCCGCAAGCGGTCGTGCAGAGCTATGGTTGTGGTGGCTGGATGAATGAAAAAACCGTGACTTCCACACTGGGGTGCGCGGGCATGAACCAAGCATGGTATGCGGTTGAAGGACACCCCCAAGCGGGCTTCGAGCGCAATAGTTGTGTTGCCTGGATGAATGACAACCGTGACTTCCGCACTGGTTGTGCTCACTGAATGATTGACAACCGTGACTTCCGCATGGTTGTGCTGGCTGGATGAAAGGCAACCATGACTTCCACACTTAGGGTGTGCGGGCATGAACCAGGCATGTTATGCAGGGTTAACGCACCCAAGCGGGCTTCCAGCGCACTAGTTGAATGACTACCATGACTTCCACTCTTAGAGCACACGGGCATGAACAACCCATGTTACGCGGAAGAAGGACACCTGTGTGTGGGCTTTCAGCGCGCAGGTTGTGGTGGCTGGATGAATGACAACCTTGACTTCCGCACTGGTTATGCTGGATGGATGAATGACAACCATGATTTCCACACTTAGGGAGCGCGGGCATGAACCAGGCATGGTATCCGTTTGAAGGACTTCCCCAAGCAGGCTTCCAGCGAAATAGTTGTGTTGCCTGGATGAATGAAAACCGTGACTTCCACACTGGTTATGCTGGGTAGATGAAAGGCAACCATGACTTCCACACTTAAGGTGCGCGGGGCATGACCAGGCATGGTATGCGGGTGAAGGACACCGCAAGCAGGCTTGCAGCGCAATGGTTGTGCTGGCTGGATGAATGACAACCGTGACTTCCACACTGGTTGTGCTGGTTAGATGAATGACAACCATGATTTCCACACTTAAGGTGCGCGGGGCATGACCAGGTATGGTATGCGGGTGAAGGACAACCGCAAGAGGGCTTCCAGCTTACTGGTTGTGCTGATGGATAAAAGGCAGCCATGACTTAAACAACAAAGGTGCACGGACATGAACCAGGCATTGGTATGCGGGTGAAGGACACCCACAAGCGGGCTTGCAGCGCAATGGTTGTGTTGGCTGGATGAATGACACCCGTGACTTCCACACCGGTTGTGCTGGCTAGATAAATGACAACCATGATTTCCACACTTAAGGTGCGCGGGCATGAACCAGGTATGGTATGCGGGTGAAGGACATCCGCAAGCGGGCTTCTAGCCCACTTGTTGTGCTGGCTGGATGAATGACAATCATGGCTTCCACACTTTGGGTGCGCGGGCATGAACCAGGTATGGTATGCGGCTGAAGGACACCCGAAAGCGGGATTGCAGCGCAATGGTAGTCATGGATGGATGAAAGGCCACCGTGAGTTCCACACTCTCTGTGCTGGCTGGATGAATGACAACCATGATTTCTACACTTAAAGTGCACGGGCATGAACCAGGCATGGTATTCGGGTGATGGACACCCACAAGCGGGCTTCCAGCGCATGGTTGGAATGGATGGACGAATGACAACAATGACTTCCAAACTTAGCCTGCGCGGGCATGAACCAGGCATGGTATGCGGCTGAAAGACACCCAAAAGCGGGACTGTAGCGCAATGGTTGTCATGGATAGGTGAAAGGCCACAATGACTTCCACACTGGCTGTGCTGGCTGGATGAATAACAACCATGACTTCCACACTTGGGGTGCGCGGGCATGAACCAGGCATGGTATGCGGCTGAAGGACACACGAAAGCGGGCTTGTAGCGCAATGGTTGTAATAGGTGAATGAAAGGCCACCGTGAGTTCCACACTGGCTGTGCTGGCTGGATGAATGACAACCATGATTTCTAAACTTAGGGTGCACTGGCATGAACCAGGCATGGTATTCGGGTAATGGACACCCGCAAGCGGGCTTCCAGCGCACTGGTTGTGCTGGATGGATAAAAGGCAACCATGACTTCCACACTTGGGGTGCGCGGTCATGAACCAGGCATGGTATGCGATGGGTAGACGCAACCAAGAGGGCTCCCAGCGCACTTGTTGTACTGGATGGATGAAAGGCAACCATGACTTCCACACTTGGGGTGCGCGGGCATGAACCAGGCATGGTATGCTTGGGGGGGAACGCACCCAAGCGGGCTTCCTGCGCACTGGTTGTGCTGGCTGGATGAATGACAACCATGACTTTCAAACTTAGCGTGCGCGGGCATGAACCAGGCATGGAATGCAATGGGAAGACAAACCCAAGAGGGCTTCCAGAGAACTGGTTGTGCTAGATGGATGAAAGGCAACCATGACTTCCACACTTAGGGTGCATGGACATTAACCAGGCATGGTATGCAGGTGAAGGACACCCGCAAGTGTTTTTGCAGTGCAACGGATGTGCTGGATGGATGAAAGGCAACCATGACTTTCACACTTAGGGCGACGGGAATGAACAACGCATGTGATGTGGGTGAAGGACGGCCGCAAGCGGGCTTCTAGCCCACTTGTTGTGCTGGCTGGATGAATGACAACCATGGCTTCCACACTTTGGGTGCGCGGGCATGAACCAGGCATGGTATGCGGCTGAAGGACACACGAAAGCGGGCTTGCAGCGCAATGATTGTGCTGGATGGATTGAAGGCAACCATGACTTCATACTTAGGGTGCGCGGTCATGAACCAGGCATGGTATGCGGCTGAAGGACACCGGCAAGCAGGTTTGCAGCGCAATGGTTGAGCTGGCTGGATGAAAGACAACCATGACTTCCACAATTAGGGTGCACGGACATGAACTAGGCATGGTATGGGGGTGAAGGACACCCAAAAGCGGGCTTGTAGCGCAAAGGTTGTGCTGAATAGATGAAAGGCAACCATGACTTACAGACTGGTTGTTCTGGCTGGTTGAATTACAACCATGACTTCCACACTTCGGGTCCGCGGGCATGAACCAGGGATGGTATGCGGGTGAAGGACACCCGCAAGCGGTCGTGCAGAGCTATGGTTGTGGTGGCTGGATGAAAGACAACCGTGACCTCCACACTTAGGGAGCGCGGGCATGAACAAAGCATGGTATGCGCTTGAAGGACACCCCCAAGCGGGCTTCGAGCGCAATAGTTGTGTTGCCTGGATGAATGAAAACCGTGACTTCCGCACTGGTTATGCTAGCTCGATGAAAGGCAACCATGACTTCCACACTTAGGGTGCACGGACATGAACCAGGCATGGTATGCGGGTGAAGGACTACCGCAAGCAGGCTTGCAGCGCAATTGTTGTGCTGGCTGGATGAATGACAACCATGATTTCCACACTTAGTGTGCACGGACATGAACCACGCATGGTATGCGGGTGAAGGACACCCGCAAGCAGGCTTGCAGCGCAATGGTTGTGCTGGCTGGATGAATGACAACCGTGACTTCCACACTGGTTTGCTGGCTAAATGAATGACAACCATGATTTCCACACTTAAGGTGCGCGGGCATTAACCAGGTATGGTACGCGGGTGAAGGACACCCGCAAGCAGGCTTCCAGCGCACTGGTTATGATGGCTGGATGAATGACAACCATGACTTCCATACTTAGGGTGCGCGGTCATGAACCAGGCATGGTATGCGGCTGGAGGACACCCGCATGCGGGATTGCAGCGCAATGGTTGTGCTGGATGGATGAAAGGCAACCATGACTTCCACACTTAGAGTGCACGGACATGATCCAGGTATGGTTTGCGCGTTAAGGACACCCCCAAGGGGGCTTCCAGCGCACTGGTTGTGCTGGCTGAATGAATGACAACCGTGACTTCCGCACTGCTTTTGCTGGCTGGATGAAAGGAAACCATGACTTCCACACTTAGGGTGCGCGGGCATGAACCAGGCATAGTATGCAAGCGGGGGAACGCACCCAAAAGGGCTCCCAAAGAACTGGTTGTGCTGGCTGTATGAATGACAACCATGACTTGCAAACTTAGCGTGCGCGGGCATGAACCAGGCATGGTATCCGATGGGAAGACACACACAAGAGGGCTTCCAGCTTACTGGTTGTGCTGGATGGATAAAAGGCAACTATGACTTCAACACCAAGGGTGCACGGACATGAACCAGGCATGGTATGCGGGTGAAGGACACCCACAAGCGGGCTTGCAGCGCAACGGTTGTGCTGAATGGATGAAAGGCAACCATGACTTCCAGTCTGGTTGTTCTGGCTGGTTGAATTACAACCATGACTTCCACACTTCGGGTTCGCGGTCATGAACCAGGGATGGTATGCGGGTGAAGGACACCCGCAAGCGGGCTTCCAGCGCACTGGTTGTGCTGGCTGGATGAATGACAACCATGACTTCCATACTTAGGGTGCGCGGTCATGAACCAGGCATGGTATGCGGCTGAAGGACACCCGCATGCGGGATTGCAGCGCAATGATTGTGCTGGATGGATGAAAGGCAACCATGACTTCCACACTTAGGTTGCACGGACATGAACCAGGCATGGTATGCGGGTGAAGGACACCCGCAAGCAGGCTTGCAGCGCAATTGTTGTGCTGGCTGGATGAATGACAACCATGACTTCCACACTTAGTGTGCACGGACATGAACCAGGCATGGTATCCGGGTGAAGGACACCCACAAGCGGGCTTGCAGCGCAACGGATGTGCTTGTTTGATGAATGACAACAATGACTTCCAGACTTTTTGTGCTGGCTGGTTGAATGACAACCATGACTTCCACACTTGGGGTGCGCGGGCATGAACCAGGCATGGTATGCAGGTGAAGGACACCCGCAAGTGGGCTTGCAGCGCAACGGTTGTGCTGCACGGACGAAAGGCAACCATGACTTCCAGACTGGTTGGGCTAGGCTGTTGAAAGACAACCATGACTTCCACACTGGCTGTGCTGGCTGGATGAATGACAACCATGACTCCCACACTTTGGGTGCGCGGGCATGAACCAGTCTTGGTATGCGGGTAAAGGCCACCTACAAGCGGGCTTTCAGCGCAAGAGTTGTGCTCGATGGATGAATGACAACCATGACTTCCATACTTAGGGTGCGCGGTCATGAACCAGGCATGGTATTCGGGTGAAGGACACCCGCAAGCGGGCTTCCAGCGCACTGGTTGTACTGGATGGATGAATGACAACCATGACTTCCAAACTTAGCGTGCGCGGGCATGAACAAGGCATGGTATGCGATGGGAAGACGCACCCAATAGGGCTTCCAGCGCACTGGTTGTGCTAGATGGATGAAAGGCAACCATGACTTCCACACTTAGGGTGCACGGACATGAACCAGGCATGATATGCAGGTGAAGGACACCCGCAAGCGGGCTTGCAGCGCACTTGTTGTGCTGGCTGGATGAATGATAACAATAGCTTCCACACTTGGGGTGCGCGGGCATGAACCAGGCATGGTTTGCGGCTGAAAGACACCCGAAAGCGGGATTGTAGCGCAATGTTTGTCATAGATGGATGAAAGGCCACAATGAATTTCACACTGGCTGTGCTGGCTGGATGAAAAACAACCATGACTTCCACACTTGGGGTGCGCGGGCATGAACCAGGCATGGTATGCGGCTGAAGGACACCCGAAAGCGGGCTTGCAGCACACTGGTTGTGCTGGCTGGATAAAAGACAACCATGACTTCCATACCTAGGGTGCACGTGCATGAACCAGGCATGGTATGCGGCTGAAGGACACACAAAAGCGCGCTTGCACCGCAATGGTTATAATAGGTGGATGAAAGGCCACCGTGAGTTCCACACTGGCTGTGCTGGCTGGATGAATAACAACCATGATTTCCACACTTGGGGTGCGCGGGCATGAACCAGGCATGGAATGCAGCTGAAGGACACCTGAAAGCGGGTTTGCAGCGCACTGGTTGTGCTGGCTGGGTGAAAGGCAACCATGACTTCCACACTTCGGGTGCATGGACATGAACCAGGCATGGT
>NW_026907453.1:0-11211 GCF_019802595.1 Syngnathoides biaculeatus
ATGTCCATGCACCCGAAGTGTGGAAGTCATGGTTGCCTTTCACCCAGCCAGCACAACCAGTGCGCTGCAAACCCGCTTTCAGGTGTCCTTCAGCTGCATTCCATGCCTGGTTCATGCCCGCGCACCCCAAGTGTGGAAATCATGGTTGTTTTATTCATCCAGCCAGCACAGCCAGTGTGGAACTCACGGTGGCCTTTCATCCACCTATTATAACCATTGCGGTGCAAGCGCGCTTTCGTGTGTCCTTCAGCCGCATACCATGCCTGGTTCATGCACGTGCACCCTAGGTATGGAAGTCATGGTTGTCTTTTATCCAGCCAGCACAACCAGTGTGCTGCAAGCCCGCTTTCGGGTGTCCTTCAGCCGCATACCATGCCTGGTTCATGCCCGCGCACCCCAAGTGTGGAAGTCATGGTTGTTTTTCATCCAGCCAGCACAGCCAGTGTGAAATTCATTGTGGCCTTTCATCCATCTATGACAAACATTGCGCTACAATCCCGCTTTCGGGTGTCTTTCAGCCGCAAACCATGCCTGGTTCATGCCCGCGCACCCCAAGTGTGGAAGCTATTGTTATCATTCATCCAGCCAGCACAACAAGTGCGCTGCAAGCCCGCTTGCGGGTGTCCTTCACCTGCATATCATGCCTGGTTCATGTCCGTGCACCCTAAGTGTGGAAGTCATGGTTGCCTTTCATCCATCTAGCACAACCAGTGCGCTGGAAGCCCTATTGGGTGCGTCTTCCCATCGCATACCATGCCTTGTTCATGCCCGCGCACGCTAAGTTTGGAAGTCATGGTTGTCATTCATCCATCCAGTACAACCAGTGCGCTGGAAGCCCGCTTGCGGGTGTCCTTCACCCGAATACCATGCCTGGTTCATGACCGCGCACCCTAAGTATGGAAGTCATGGTTGTCATTCATCCATCGAGCACAACTCTTGCGCTGAAAGCCCGCTTGTAGGTGGCCTTTACCCGCATACCAAGACTGGTTCATGCCCGCGCACCCAAAGTGTGGGAGTCATGGTTGTCATTCATCCAGCCAGCACAGCCAGTGTGGAAGTCATGGTTGTCTTTCAACAGCCTAGCCCAACCAGTCTGGAAGTCATGGTTGCCTTTCGTCCGTGCAGCACAACCGTTGCGCTGCAAGCCCACTTGCGGGTGTCCTTCACCTGCATACCATGCCTGGTTCATGACCGCGAACCCGAAGTGTGGAAGTCATGGTTGTAATTCAACCAGCCAGAACAACCAGACTGGAAGTCATGGTTGCCTTTCATCAAACAAGCACATCCGTTGCGCTGCAAGCCGCTTGTGGGTGTCCTTCACCCGGATACCATGCCTGGTTCATGTCCGTGCACACTAAGTGTGGAAGTCATGGTTGTCATTCATCCAGCCAGCACAACAATTGCGCTGCAAGCCCGCTTGCGGGTGTCCTTCACCCGCATACCATACCTGGTTCATGCCCGCGCAACCGAAGTGTGGAATTCATGGTTGCCTTTCATGCATTCAGCACAACCGTTGTGCTGCAAGCCCGCATGCGGGTGTCCTTCAGCCGCATACCATGCCTGGTTCATGACCGCGCACCCTAAGTATGGAAGTCATGGTTGTCATTCATCCAGCCAGCACAACCAGTGCGCTGGAAGCCCGCTTGCGGGTGTCCTTCACCCGCATACCATCCCTGGTTCATGACCGCGAACCCGAAGTGTGGAAGTCATGGTTGTAATTCAACCAGCCAGAACAACCAGACTGGAAGTCATGGTTGCCTTTCATCCATTCAGCACAACCGTTGCGCTGCAAGCCCGCTTGCGGGTGTCCTTCACCCGCATACCATGCCTGGTTCATGTCCGTGCACCCTTGGTGTTGAAGTCATAGTTGCCTTTTATCCATCCAGCACAACCAGTAAGCTGGAAGCCCTCTTGTGTGTGTCTTCCCATCGGATACCATGCCTGGTTCATGCCCGCGCACGCTAAGTTTGCAAGTCATGGTTGTCATTCATACAGCCAGCACAACCAGTTCTTTGGGAGCCCTTTTGGGTGCGTTCCCCCGCTTGCATACTATGCCTGGTTCATGCCCGCGCACCCTAAGTGTGGAAGTCATGGTTTCCTTTCATCCAGCCAGCAAAAGCAGTGCGGAAGTCACGGTTGTCATTCATTCAGCCAGCACAACCAGTGCGCTGGAAGCCCCCTTGGGGGTGTCCTTAACGCGCAAACCATACCTGGATCATGTCCGTGCACTCTAAGTGTGGAAGTCATGGTTGCCTTTCATCCATCCAGCACAACCATTGCGCTGCAATCCCGCATGCGGGTGTCCTCCAGCCGCATACCATGCCTGGTTCATGACCGCGCACCCTAAGTATGGAAGTCATGGTTGTCATTCATCCAGCCATCATAACCAGTGCGCTGGAAGCCTGCTTGCGGGTGTCCTTCACCCGCGTACCATACCTGGTTAATGCCCGCGCACCTTAAGTGTGGAAATCATGGTTGTCATTCATTTAGCCAGCAAAACCAGTGTGGAAGTCACGGTTGTCATTCATCCAGCCAGCACAACCATTGCGCTGCAAGCCTGCTTGCGGGTGTCCTTCACCCGCATACCATGCGTGGTTCATGTCCGTGCACACTAAGTGTGGAAATCATGGTTGTCATTCATCCAGCCAGCACAACAATTGCGCTGCAAGCCTGCTTGCGGTAGTCCTTCACCCGCATACCATGCCTGGTTCATGTCCGTGCACCCTAAGTGTGGAAGTCATGGTTGCCTTTCATCGAGCTAGCATAACCAGTGCGGAAGTCACGGTTTTCATTCATCCAGGCAACACAACTATTGCGCTCGAAGCCCGCTTGGGGGTGTCCTTCAAGCGCATACCATGCTTTGTTCATGCCCGCGCTCCCTAAGTGTGGAGGTCACGGTTGTCTTTCATCCAGCCACCACAACCATAGCTCTGCACGACCGCTTGCGGGTGTCCTTCACCCGCATACCATCCCTGGTTCATGCCCGCGCACCCGAAGTGTGGAAGTCATGGTTGTAATTCAACCAGCCAGAACAACCAGTCTGGAAGTCATGGTTGCCTTTCATCCATTCAGCACAACCGTTGCGCTACAAGCCCGCTTTTGGGTGTCCTTCACCCCCATACCATGCCTAGTTCATGTCCGTGCACCCTAATTGTGGAAGTCATGGTTGTCTTTCATCCAGCCAGCTCAACCATTGCGCTGCAAACCTGCTTGCGGGTGTCCTTCAGCCGCATACCATGCCTGGTTCATGACCGCGCACCCTAAGTATGGAAGTCATGGTTGCCTTTCATCCATCCAGCACAATCATTGCGCTGCAACCCCGCTTTCGTGTGTCTTTCAGCCGCATACCATGCATGGTTCATGCCCGCGCACCCAAAGTGTGGAAGCCATGGTTGTCATTCATCCAGCCAGCACAACAAGTGGGCTAGAAGCCCGCTTGCGGCCGTCCTTCACCCACATCACATGCGTTGTTCATTCCCGTCGCCCTAAGTGTGAAAGTCATGGTTGCCTTTCATCCATCCAGCACATCCGTTGCACTGCAAAAACGCTTGCGGGTGTCCTTCACCTGCATACCATGCCTGGTTAATGTCCATGCACCCTAAGTGTGGAAGTCATGGTTGCCTTTCATCCATCTAGCACAACCAGTTCTCTGGAAGCCCTCTTGGGTTTGTCTTCCCATTGCATTCCATGCCTGGTTCATGCCCGCGCACGCTAAGTTTGAAAGTCATGGTTGTCATTCATCCAGCCAGCACAACCAGTGCGCAGGAAGCCCGCTTGGGTGCGTTCCCCCCCAAGCATACCATGCCTGGTTCATGCCGGCGCACCCCAAGTGTGGAAGTCATGGTTGCCTTTCATCCATCCAGTACAAGTGCGCTGGGAGCCCTCTTGGTTGCGTCTACCCATCGCATACCATGCCTGGTTCATGACCGCGCACCCCAAGTGTGGAAGTCATGGTTGCCTTTTATCCATCCAGCACAACCAGTGCGCTGGAAGCCCGCTTGCGGGTGTCCATCACCCGAATACCATGCCTGGTTCATGCCAGTGCACCCTAAGTTTAGAAATCATGGTTGTCATTCATCCAGCCAGCACAGCCAGTGTGGAACTCACGGTGGCCTTTCATTCACCTATTACAACCATTGCGCTGCAAGCCCGCTTTCGTGTGTCCTTCAGCCGCATACCATGCCTGGTTCATGCCCGCGCACCCCAAGTGTGGAAGTCATGGTTGTTATTCATCCAGCCAGCACAGCCAGTGTGGAAGTCATTGTGGCCTTTCACCTATCCATGACAACCATTGCGCTACAGTCCCACTTTTGGGTGTCTTTCAGCCGCATACCATGCCTGGTTCATGCCCGCGCAGGCTAAGTTTGGAAGTCATTGTTGTCATTCGTCCATCCATTCCAACCAGTGCGCTGGAAGCCCGCTTGTGGTGTCCTTCACCCGAATACCATGCCTGGTTCATGCCCGTGCACTTTAAGTGTAGAAATCATGGTTGTCATTCATCCAGCCAGCACAGAGAGTGTGGAACTCACGGTGGCCTTTCATCCATCCATGACTACCATTGCGCTGCAATCCCGCTTTCGGGTGTCCTTCAGCCGCATACCATACCTGGTTCATGCCCGCGCACCCAAAGTGTGGAAGCCATGATTGTCATTCATCCAGCCAGCACAACAAGTGGGCTAGAAGCCCGCTTGCGGATGTCCTTCACCCGCATACCATACCTGGTTCATGCCCGCGCACCTTAAGTGTGGAAATCATGGTTGTCATTTATCTAGCCAGCACAACCGGTGTGGAAGTCACGGGTGTCATTCATCCAGCCAACACAACCATTGCGCTGCAAGCCCGCTTGTGGGTGTCCTTCACCCGCATACAATGCCATGTTCATGTCCGTGCACCTTTGTTGTTTAAGTCATGGCTGCCTTTTATCCATCCAGCACAACCAGTAAGCTGGAAGCCCTCTTGCGGTTGTCCTTCACCCGCATACCATACCTGGTTCATGCCCGCGCACCTTAAGTGTGGAAATCATGGTTGTCATTCATCTAACCAGCACAACCAGTGTGGAAGTCACGGTTGTCATTCATCCAGCCAGCACAACCATTGCGCTGCAAGCCTGCTTGCGGGTGTCCTTCACCCGCATACCATGCCTGGTTCATGCCCGCGCACCCTAAGTGTGGAAGTCATGGTTGCCTTTCATCTACCCAGCATAACCAGTGTGGAAGTCACGGTTTTCATTCATCCAGGCAACACAACTATTTCGCTGGAAGCCTGCTTGGGGAAGTCCTTCAAACGGATACCATGCCTGGTTCATGCCCGCGCTCCCTAAGTGTGGAAGTCATGGTTGTCATTCATCCATCCATCCAGCATAACCAGTGCGGAAGTCAAGGTTGTCATTCATCCAGCCACCACAACCTGCGCGCTGAAAGCCCACACACAGGTGTCCTTCTTCCGCGTAACATGGGTTGTTCATGCCCGTGTGCTCTAAGAGTGGAAGTCATGGTAGTCATTCAACTAGTGCGCTGGAAGCCCGCTTGGGTGCGTTAACCCTGCATAACATGCCTGGTTCATGCCCGCACACCCTAAGTGTGGAAGTCATGGTTGCCTTTCATCCAGCCAGCACAACCATGCGGAAGTCACGGTTGTCAATCATTCAGTGAGCACAACCAGTGCGGAAGTCAAGGTTGTCATTCATCCAGGCAACACAACTATTGCGCTCGAAGCCCGCTTGGGGGTGTCCTTCAACCCGCATACCATGCTTGGTTCATGCCCGCGCTCCCGAAGTGTGGAGGTCACGGTTGTCTTTTTCCAGCCACCACAACCATAGCTCTGCACGACCGCTTGCGGGTGTCTATCACCCGCATTCCATGCCTGGTTCATGCCCACGCCCCCTGAGTGTAGAATTTAAGGTTGTCATTCATCCAGCCAGCACAGCCAGTGTGGAAGTCATGGTTGCCTTTCATCCATGCAGCACAACCGTTGTGCTGCAAGCCCGCTTGCGGGTGTCCTTCACCCGCATACCATGCCTGGTTCATGTCCGTGCACCCTTGGTGTTGAATTCATGGTTGTCATTCATCCATCCAGTACAACCAGTGTGGAATTCATGGTTGCCTTTCATCCATTCAGCACAACCGTGGCGCTGCAATTCCGCTTGTGGGTGTCCTTCACCGAATACCATGCCTGGTTCATGTCCGTGCACCCGAAGTGTGGAAGTCATGGTTGCCTTTTATCCATCCAGCACAACCAGTGTGGAATTCATGGTGGCCTTTCATTCATCCAGCCAGCACAACCATTGCGCTGCAATCCCGCATGCGGGTGTCCTTCAGCCCCATACCATGCCTGGTTCATGACCGCGCACCCCAAGTGTGGAAGTCATGGTTGTCATTCATCCAGCCACACAACCAGTGCGCTGGAAGCCCGCTTGCGGGTGTCCTTCACCCGCATACCATGCCTGGTTCATGTCCGTGCACCCTTGTTGTTGAAGTCTGGTTGTCATTCATCCATCCAGCACAACCAGTGTGGAATTCATGGTTGCCTTTCATCTATTCAGCACAACCGTTGCGCTGCAAGCCCGCTTGTGGGTTTCCTTCACCCAAATACCATGCCTGGTTCATGTCCGTGCACCCTAAGTATGGAAGTCATGGTTGCATTTCATCCAGCCAGCACAAACGTTGCGCTGCAAGCCCTCTTAAAGTGTCCTTCACCCGCATACCATGCCTGGTTCATGTCCGTGCACCCTTGGTGTTGAAGTCATGGCTGCCTTTTATCCATCCATCACAACCAGT
Source organism: Syngnathoides biaculeatus (assembly GCF_019802595.1). Lineage (NCBI taxonomy): Eukaryota > Metazoa > Chordata > Actinopteri > Syngnathiformes > Syngnathidae > Syngnathoides > Syngnathoides biaculeatus. The sequence goes on from NW_026907453.1 coordinate 6,777, forward strand.
GTGGAATTCATGGTTGCCTTTTAATCCATTCAGCACAACCGTTGCGCTGCAAGCCCGCTTATGGGTGTCCTTCACCCGCATACCATGCCTGGTTCATGCCCGCGCACCCTAAGTGTGGAAGTCATGGTTGCCTTTCATCGATCCATTACAACCATTGCGCTGCAAGCGCTTATTCGGGTGTCCTTCACCCGCAGACCATGCCTGGTTCATGCCCGCGCACCCCAAGTGTGGAAGTCATGGTTGTATTTCAACCAGCCAGCACAACCAGTCTGGAAGTCATGGTTACCTTTTATCCATGCAGCACAACCGTTGTGCTGCAAGCCCGCTTGCGGGTTCCTTCAACCCGCATACAATGCCTTGTTCATGTCAGTGCACCCTTGTTGTTGAAGTCATGGCTGCCTTTTATCCATCCAGCACAACCAGTAAGCTGGAAGCCCTCTTGGGTGTGTCTTCCCATCGGATACCATGCCTGTTCATGCCCGCGCACGCTAAGTTTGGAAGTCATGGTTGTCATTCATACAGCCAGCACAACTCTTGCGCTGGAAGCCTGCTTGCGGGTGTCCTTCACCCGCATACCATGCCTGGTTCATGCCCGCGCACCCTAAGTGTGGAAGTCATGGTTGCCTTTCATCGATCCATTACAACCATTGCGCTGCAAGCGCTTATTCGGGTGTCCTTCACCCGCAGACCATGCCTGGTTCATGCCCGCGCACCCCAAGTGTGGAAGTCATGGTTGTATTTCAACCAGCCAGCACAACCAGTGTAATTCATGGTTGCCTTTCATCCATTCAGCACAACCGTTGCTCTGCAAGCCCGCTTGAGGGTGTCTTTCACCCGCATACCATGCCTGGTTCATGTCCGTGCACCCTAAGTGTGGAAGTCATGGTTACCTTTCATCCATCCAGCACAACCATTGCGCTGCAATCCCGCATGCGGGTGTCCATCACCCGGATACCATGCCTGGTTCATGCCCGCGCACCTTAAGTGTGGAAGTCATGGTTGCCTTTCATATAGCCAGCATAACCAGTGCGGAAGTCACGGTTGTCATTCATCCAGGCAACACAACTATTTCGCTGGAAGCCTGCTTGGGGAAGTCCTTTAAACGGATACCATGCCTGGTTCATGCCCGTTCTCCCAAAGTGTGGAGGTCACGGTTGTCTTTCATCCAGCCACCACAACCATAGCTCTGCACGCCTGCTTGCGGGTGTCCTTCACCCGCATACCATGCCTGGTTCATGTCCGTGCACCCTAAGTGTGGAAGTCATGGTTGCCTTTTATCCATCCAGCACAACTATTGCGCTGCAATCCCGCATGCGGGTGTCCTTCAGCCGCATACCATGCCTGGTTCATTATCGCGCACCCTAAGTATGGAAGTCACGGTTGTAATTCATTCAGCCAGCACAACCAGTGCGGAAGTCACGGTTTTCATTCATCCAGGCAACCCAACTATTGCGCTGGAAGCCCGCTTTGGGGTGTCCTTAACGTGCATACCATACCTGGTTCATGACCGCGCACCCTAAGTATGGAAGTCATGGTTGTCATTCATCCAGCCAGCACAACCAGTGCGCTGGAAGCCTGCTTGCGGGGGTCCATCACCCGTATACCATGCCTAGTTCATGTCCGTGCACCCTAAGTGTGGAAGTCATGGTTGCCTTTCATCCATCCAGCACAACCAGTATGCTGGAAGCCCTCTTGGGTGCATCTTCCCATCGCATACCATGCCTGGTTAATGCCTACCCACGCTAAATTTGGAAGTCATGGTTGTCATTCATCCAGCTTGCACAACCATTGCTTTGGAAGCCCGCTTGGGTGCGTCCCCCCCCCCCCCCAGTATACATTTTCTTGTTCGTGCCCGCGCACCCTAACTGTGGAAGTCATGGTTGCCTTTCATCCAGCAAGCACAAGCAGTGCGGAAGTCACGGTTGTCTTTAATGCAGCCACTACAACCATTGTTCTACACGCCCGCTTGCGGGTGTCCATCACCCGCATACCATGCCTGGTTCATGCCCGCGCACCCTAAGTGTAGAATTCATGGTTGTCTTTCATCCAGCAAGCACAACCAGTGTGGAATTCATGGTGGCCTTTCATTCATCCAGCACAACCATTGCGCTGCAATCCCGCATGTGGGTGTCCTTCAGCCGCATACCATGCCTGGTTCATGACCGCGCACCCTAAGTATGGAAGTCATGGTTGTCATTCATCCAGCCAGCACACCAGTACGCTGGAAGCCCGCTTGCGGGTATCCTTCACTTGCATACCATACCTGGTTCATGCCCGCGCACACGAAGTGTGGAAATCATGTTGTCATTCAACCAGCCAGAACAACCAGTCTGGAAGTCATGGTTGCCTTTCATCCATTCAGCACACCGTTGCGCTGCAAGCCCGCTTGCGGTGTCCTTCACCCGCATACCATGCCTGGTTCATGTGCGTGCACCCTAAATGTGGAAGTCATGGTTGTCATTCATCCATCCAGCACAACCAGTGTGGAATTCATGGTTGCCTTTCATCTATTCAGCATAACCCTTGCGCTGCAAGCCCGCTTGTGGGTGTCCTTCACCCGCATACCATGCCTGGTTAATGTCCGTGCACCCTAAGTGTGGAAGTCATGGTTGCCTTTTATCCATCCAGCACAACTATTGCGCTGCAATCCCGCATGCGGGTGTCCTTCAGCCGCATACCATGCCTGTTCATGACCGCGCACCCTAAGTATGGAAGTCACGGTTGTAATTCATTCAGCCAGCACAACCAGTGCGGAAGTCACGGTTTTCATTCATCCAGGCAAACCAACTATTGCGCTGGAAGCCCGCTTTGGGGTGTCCTTAACGTGCATACCATACCTGGTTCATGACCGCGCACCCTAAGTATGGAAGTCATGGTTGTCATTCATCCAGCCAGCACAACCAGTGCGCTGGAAGCCTGCTTGCGGGTGTCCTTCATCCGCATACCATACCTGGTTCGTTCCCACGCACCTTAAGTGTTGAAATCATAGTTGTCATTCATCGAGCCAGCACAACCAGGGTGGAAGTCATTGTTGTCATTCATCCAGCCAGCACAACCATTGCGCTGCAAGCCTGCTTGCGGGTGTCCTTCACCCGCATACCATGCCTGGTTCATGTCCGTGCACCCTAAGTCTGGAAGTCATGGTTGCCTTTCATCCATTCAGCACAACAGTTGCGCTGCAAGCCCGCTTACGGGTGTCATTCACCCGCATACAATGCCTTGTTCATGTCCGTGCACCCTTGTTGTTGAAGTCATGGCTGCCTTTTATCCATCCAGCACAACCAGTAAGCTGGAAGCCCTCTTGGTTGTGTCTTCCCATAGGATACCATGCCTGGTTCATGCCCGCGCACGCTAAGTTTGGAAGTCATGGTTGTCATTCATACAGCCAGCACAACTCTTGCGCTGGAAGCCTGCTTGCGGGTGTCCTTCACACGCATACCATGCCTGGTTCATGTCCGTGCACCCTAAGTGTGGAAGTCATGCTTGCCTTTCATCCATCTAGCACAACCAGTGTGGAATTCATGGTTGTCATTCATCCAGCCAGCACAACAAGTGCGCGAGAAGTCCGCTTGCGGGTTTCCTTCTTCCGCATAACATGCGTTGTTCATTCCCGTCGCCCTAAGTGTGAAAGTCATGGTTGCCTTTCATCAATCCAGCAAAACCGTTGCACTGCAAGCACACTTGCGGGTGTCCTTGACCCGCATACCATGCCTGGTTCATGTCCGTGCACCCTAAGTGTGGAAGTCATGGTTGCCTTTCATTCATCTAGCACAACCAGTGCGCTGGAAGCCCTCTTGGGTGCGTCTTCCCATCTTATACCATTCCTGGTTCATGGCCGCGCACGCTAAGTTTGGAAGTCATGGTTGTCATTCATCCATCCATTCCAACCAGTGCGCTGGAAGCCCGCTTGTGGGTGTCCATCACCCGAATACCAATTCTGGTTGGTGCCCGTGCACTTTAAGTGTAGAAATCATGGTTGTCATTCATCCAGCCAGCACAGACAGTGTGGAACTCACGGTGGCCTTTCATCCATCCATGACAACCATTGCGCTCCAATCCCGCTTTCGGGTGTCCTTCAGACGCATACTATGCCTGGTTCATGCCCGCGCACCCCAAGTGTGGAAGTCATGTTTGTTATTCATCCAGCCATCACAGCCAGTTTGGAAGCCATTGTGGCCTTTCATCCATCCATGACAACCATTGCGCTGCAAGCCCGCTTTCGGGTGTCCTTCAGCCCCATACCATGCCTGGTTCATGCCCGCGCACCCCAAGTGTGGAAGTGATGGTTGTCATTCATCCAGCCAGCACAGCCAGTGTGGAAGTCATTGTGGCCTTTCATCCATCCATGACAACCATTGCGCTGCAAGCCTGCTTTCGGATGTCTTTCACCTGCATACCATGTCTGGTTCATGCCCGCGCATCCCAAGTGTGGAAG
>NW_026907454.1:0-17590 GCF_019802595.1 Syngnathoides biaculeatus
CTTTGAGAAAAGACCTTTATTTATAGTTGTCTGACGACTTGCCTGTTTAGTAGTTGTCAGTATTTGGACTTCAATTCACTTACTATACTACTGTATTCTGATGAGCTTTTTTACATTGATGTATCTTGTATGTTTTATATCTACCATGTGTATTTACCTTGAAGTGTTTGGAATGCAAAAATAATTCCTTTTATTAAAGATTAAGTGTCATTCCTATAAATGTTCTAAAATGGATATTGTCATGAAAAATACATATGACATTATTCACTTCAATGTATATACGAATAAATAAACGAGAGCGGAGAGCGCATCATCCATGCGCGAAGTTGGAGAAGTTCCATTCTACGACAGCCAAGTGGTTGCCATGTAGGCTGCATCCTCGACCCGTGACGTCACCCGGACACTCGCCATTGAATTCACGCGGTGGACCCAACTATGGGAGATGAACACGCCTCTTCTGACACGGAAGCTCTTTTCGAAGAAGAGAACATCATCCAACCGAGTGAGTGAGTGCAATATTAACCTATTCTTTCGAGCCATATTCAGATGATATGCGATCACGGCCAAACCGCCTCCCCGTCCGATCCACTTCCGCGGCGGAGATGAGCCATCATGGCTCGGCGCCGCGACGAGCTCAGCCCGCTTTGCCTTGTTGGCTGCAGTGGCTCATTTTCGGCGCCGAGGTGGCTTATCATGGCGCCGAGCTGGGCCACTTTACGGCATTGTTCATCGCCGCCGTCCACAATGAACAACACCGCCGAGCCGGGGTGCTTTACGGTATTGTCGCACGCGGCTGAGTGCGCCATTGCCGGCTGCGTTGTTCAGAGCCGCCGCTGTCCGCGAGCCCGACGCGCAGCCTTCACCAAAGCCGTGACCAGAAGACACGGCGCCTCGGCCCGGGTGGCTCATTTTCGGCGCCGAGGTGGCTTGTCACGGAGTGGAGCCGGGCTGCTTTACGGTGTTGTCGTCGCATGCGGCTGAGTGCGCCATTGTCGACAGCGTTCGCGAGCCGACGCGGCAGAACTTCGCTGGCCAGGCGACGCAGCAGCCTTCCCCGGTGAGCCAGACGCCGTCCAGCGCGCACATCGACACATATAGCACCCCTGTCATACGACGCGGATCTTTTGTTACATTATGAGAGGCGGATAACGTGGTCTGCCCCAAACTATTATCTTTTTTTTAGTAGCTGTAAACACAACTACCTGTTATTTGGAACCCACGAAGCTATCATCCTTTGCACCCGTGCAATCCATTTTTCATGACGAACTGAGTATCTTGCAAACTTATGAAGGGTAAATCCATCCTCCCGAGTGTTCAAGCAATGTCCAGCAATGCAACGAGCCGGCATTTTGGCTAACACGAAGGAACAATGAGCTACCTTCCCGGAGGTAAAACTAATAGAAACAAACGAGTCAAACTTGAGGGCGGTCCTGCCATGTCCGTCACTTCCTGCTTAAATATTCACCCTAAAAAATATCTGTATGAAAAAATACAACGTAACACATCGAGCTCTCATTTCTCAACTCTTGATTTCCACACCAGCACCCCACTCTGGCAAAGACCCTCTGTTCCCGGGAAACAAGTGTAGTCGTCTCCTCCTTGGTATAGTGGACATTATCTCCGCATGTCACCTGTAAGACCAGGGTTCGGTTCCCTGACGGGGAGTTAAGTCATGTTAACTTTTGCCTTTCGTGGGGTTCTTCTTATTAGAAAGCAGGCCAAGTGGCCATGTGTCGAAGAAGGAACCTCACACGGATCAGGCGAATATCACAACTCCAGTTCGACACAACGGAAACTGTTGCTCACGTGCCGTCAATCAGCAGGACTAGCAAACCGCATCACTCGGTCGAATTACGTTTGTTTCCTGTAGTGGCCTGAAAGAGTAAAAAATAACAAATCGGGAAATATTTTAACCTTCCAGAAAACACAAAACAAACAAGTCTTTAAGTTTACAAAATAAATGAACAAAACACGAATATGGAAGTAATTCGTTGCCAGTATGAACTCGAATTTTTCACATGGATTTTTGAATTGAAATCCAACTCGTAAAAAGCATATTTTTTTCTGTGCAATAAATATTCACCTTAAAAAACATCTGTATGAAAAAATACAGCGCCACACGTAGAGCTCTAATTTCTTTCAAGTTCACCTTTTAACAACTTAAATATTTCTTGAGGTAGCCATTCAAGGTATACCCATCCATCCATTTTCTGAGCCACTTATGCTCACAAGGGTCACAGGATTATTGCTGGAGCCAATCCCAGCAATTTTCAGGGAGGAGCCAGGGTACACCCTCAACTGGTCGCCAGCCAATCACAGGGCACATAGAAGCAAACAGAGAACATGCAAACTCCACACAGGCGGGTCCGGGATTGAACCCGGGACCTCAGAACTGTGAGGCCAATGCTTTACCAACTGAGACACCGTTCCACCAATCTTTGATAAATAACACCTGTTAAAACAGTGAGTATGACTCAATTTGCTTGTAGAGTATATCAAATCCATTTTCCCAATAAAAAATAAATGAATGTCTTTCAACCATTGAGAACCTTCTATTAACAAAATGCTCTCAACGTCACGCAAATGTGGACCAAGAAATATGACCAAAGTGAAAAACTGCAAACCTGAGGGACTGTAGAGGATCACGAGCAGCTCCAATATCAGATAGTGATGACATAATGTGACACTCTCCTCTCTGATGACGACATGATAAAAAGTCCAGACGTGATATAACATGTCACACTGATGTCAACGATGAAAATTTTCTCTGTGAGGAAAAAAAGCAAATGAAATGAGACTTACTGAAGAGAAACCTTTTCCCTGCTCAATTTGTGGTCAGATTCTCTCCTGCAGATAGTTCTGATAAACACAACACGGGGTGTGTGGCCCACACACAATCACATACAGTATCGACTTGTATCACATTTTGTTTTCTAGTATCTGTTTGTGCATCATCCTGTGTTGTGTATTGTTTTTTTTTTTTTGTTTTTTTAATAAGGCCGGATTGTCAGATTGTCCCTATCATCTTGCCTCGATCGTAATCATGATCATGGTGTGTATTGTTCTAGATTGTATTGTTTTGTCAGATTGTCTTGCATATTCTTATTAGTGCGTTTTCTTCTAATGTTTGATTGTCTGGTACAATCACTGAATTGTGTTGTATCGCCTTGATGCTGCTGTATTTGTATTTATATTTGCTGCATTTTATCATGCAAATATACAGTGGCAGTAACGCTAGAATTTATTTGTTGATACTGCATTGTAACAGGCAAATCTTCTCCCAGAACACACGACTGACCCGGACTAATCTCAAACCAATGTCTTATGATTACATTGTTGGAATGATTCAAACCTACACCATCGATTTCAAGTCCATCGCCTCAGCCACTCGGCCACAACAAGCACATCTGTTGCTGCTTTTTTTCATTTTCTGACTTCTGCACATTAGCAAACATGCGTGACAAACTTATGGGGAACTCACGTGGTGAATAAAACGGTTTACAGTTCAAAACCAGCAACTCTAAAAGCAGGCTGCAGTGTTGTGTATTGTTTTTTTTTTTTGTTTTTTTAATAAGGCCGGATTGTCAGATTGTCCCTATCATCTTGCCTCGATCGTAATCATGATCATGGTGTGTATTGTTCTAGATTGTATTGTTTTGTCAGATTGTCTTGCATATTCTTATTAGTGCGTTTTCTTCTAATGTTTGATTGTCTGGTACAATCACTGAATTGTGTTGTATCGCCTTGATGCTGCTGTATTTGTATTTATATTTGCTGCATTTTATCATGCAAATATACAGTGGCAGTAACGCTAGAATTTATTTGTTGATACTGCATTGTAACAGGCAAATCTTCTCCCAGAACACACGACTGACCCGGACTAATCTCAAACCAATGTCTTATGATTACATTGTTGGAATGATTCAAACCTACACCATCGATTTCAAGTCCATCGCCTCAGCCACTCGGCGGTGTAGGTTTGAATCATTCCAACAATGTAATCATAAGACATTGGTTTGAGATTAGTCCGGGTCAGTCGTGTGTTCTGGGAGAAGATTTGCCTGTTACAATGCAGTATCAACAAATAAATTCTAGCGTTACTGCCACTGTATATTTGCATGATAAAATGCAAATATACAGTGGCAGTAACGCTAGAATTTATTTGTTGATACTGCATTGTAACAGGCAAATCTTCTCCCAGAACACACGACTGACCCGGACTAATCTAAAATCAATGTCTTATGATTACATTGTTGGAATGATTCAAACCTACACAGGGAGACCATCGATTTCAAGTCCATCGTCTCAACCACTCGGCCACAACAAGCACATCTGTTGCTGCTTTTTTTCATTTTCTGACTTCTGCACATTAGCAAACATGCGTGACAAACTTATGGGGAACTCACGTGGTGAATAAAACGGTTTACAGTTCAAAACCAGCAACTCTAAAAGCAGGCTGCAGTGTGTGCTGAACTGTGTAATGTCCATGCATCGTTTCTCGTTGATATAAAAGCATATTCCAGTGCCTTTCGGTTTCCGTGTTAGCTCAGCGACACGGTCTGCACAATGGAGGTTGAAGGCAGGGAGCGTGATGGCAGCGTCAGACACTCATCCACAAAGCCAAGTCTCCATGAAGCACAGAAATGCAGAACCTCCAAAGTTTTGTTCATAAACTGCATGAATTCAGGGTTTTGATCATTTCATGGGAAAAAAAACCTCCCCTCAAAAATGGGAGAAAATTGCCCACTCCTGACTTGTAAGACAAATACTGTGCAAGCTTTGTTGACACGATTTCACGAGTCGGGCATGTCAGTGACTTCTATTGGTTGCCAACGATATACCGTAGTTTTGAGCTTAAACCTCTACTGAAGCTTGGTGTCACTGACTCTGTGGTGCAACGGTAGCGCGTCTGACTCCAGATCAGAAGGTTGTGTGTTCAAATCACATCAGGGTCATTTCTTTGGCATTCTGATGGATATCAAAGGTTCTGGTTTAAATTCACATCCCATTCCACTGGAAAGTACATATCATGGGTTTTGAGCTGACTGGTCGAGCATTTGACTTACTTATCCTTTTGTCAGGAATGTTTCATTTGTCACTGAGCTGTAAACTTGAAGTTATTGGGTGAAAATCCAAATGTCCACCTCTTCCAAGTTTGTCGTCATTCAAAATTTCACCGTTGATGTTTGTATTCGTGAAGCAACTGCTGAAAATAACTGAGAAGCGTTACCATTGCTCAGTCTACACCACTTTGAGTGTGTTTAATATGGTCACAACGAACATCATTTTGACTTTCACCTATGTACGTCTGTAACGGAAACGACCCCATCGTGAACGAAGAAACTTGAGGGTCCGACTTGCACCACAGAAGTGACTTTTCAATAGCTTAGTCCAGGGACCAAGAACAATGGAAGGGTCCTAAAGCAGATCGACAAGAGACGTGAGTATCAGAAGTAAAACTCACAATGAGGAATTAAACTAAAATGATCTCGTGCAGTGGGTCGGCACAAATCCTTTGATCCAAACAGATCTCAATCATACACAATTCACAACTGGAACGAATGATGAATATTGAATTGTCTACAGAACTAAGACGTGGCAGGAAGACATTGGGGTATCACTCAGTGGTAGAGCATTTGACTGCAGATCAAGAGGTCTCCAGTTCAACTCTGGATGTCCCCTTCCTGTTGTTTTGTTCAGAGACTGCATGAATTCAGGGTTTTGATCATCTCATGAGTAAAAAAAAGCCTCCCCTCAAAGATGGGAGAAAATTACCCACTCATGACTTGAATGACAAATACAGTGCAACCTTTTTTTGACACTGATTCACTGGTCAGGCAAGTCAGAGACTTGTCTTGGTTGCCAATTATATACCCTCCTATTGAGATCATGTAATGGTGTGATGCTGTTGTGCGATAATAGGAACAGGATGTAGACTTTTATTTTGATTTCACTTTTATTTTGAAAGCCAGCACTTTCTCTGTCATTTATACTTTTTCGTTCTTTTCAACGTTATTGTGTGTTTAAAAATGTTCATTGTCGGGGGGAAATGCCGTTGAATTGTTGGTGGAAGATCTGAGAAACACAGGAAGTAGGCTGCGTGCGTTATTTTGAAGCCACACTTAATGTGTGTCGGGAAGAAATACTTTCTCTTGTGAGATTCCTGGTGGAAGGTACATATTTTGTTCTCCTCCACACGTTTTCATTGTCTTGTTGTAGAATGTGAATATCAGTTAGTTTAAAACGTTTGCAAAGCGGGTGTCGTCACAGAGGCACAGTGTTGAATGTGTTTCATTAATTTCAAACATAAACTAGCGAGCTGGAGAAGTGGAGACATTGTCGAGGTCCGTGTGCGTCGTTGGGCGACCATGTATGTTGTGCAGTGTGAATGAGTGTTACCAGAAGCTGCTTGGTGACCGTGTTCTTTATCTTGCAGAGTTTTGACAGTAATTGTGAAGAGAAATCTATGAACATCCGTGAATGTCTCCTTTATAATACAGCTATGTGAGTTGATGCAAGTTTTTTTTTAATATTCTTTTCATCTGTTGCAATGTAATATATTTGCTCTTGTTTGTGAGATTCCTGATTGTAAGAGTTTGAGAGTAATTGTTTCCTGTTATAAGCTCCCAAGAAAAACAATAAATAAATAGAGAACCCCTCTCCCAGAGCCCCCCAAGAGTACACCTCTATGAAACATTGTCTATTAAAGATAATCTAATGTAATCCTAATAAAACATTAAGGAAACTACAAAAGAAAGAAATGTTTCTAAATTTACAATAAATAATACATGAATTTTTTGGTTTTCATTTTCACTAGGGCGGTGCTAAAAAGCTGCATGTGACACGAGAGCCACGGGTCGTCCAATCCTGGTCGAGTGGTGTGATTAAAAAAAAAAATGTCAACAGGTACATCTTGTGGCTGGATAGTCGAGGCGGGGGCATGCTTCTTGCTTAGGGTGCGAGAGGTCCCAGGTTCAAAGACCTCAGTATCTTAAACACTATGAATGTGAAATAGAATGTGATGATTTAAAATTGAAAAATATAGATTTCTGTTACAGGATGGTGTGTAAACTACCACAAACCAGAAAAGTCAGACATTAGGATTCACACGAGTATGAAATGGATTCCCTCAGGAAAATAAAAGATTCACATTGACCACAACTGTCAGAGAGCAAACATGCAGTGGGGGGCAGGTGCGTTAACACAATTAAATAAAAACCAGATGAGACAGAAAGTCACTGATGGTGTCGTGGTACACACACCTGACTTTGGTGTGGGCAGCGTAGGTTTGATTCCTGCTCAGTGATGGTGTCAATTATGTACCCTGTGACTGACTGGCAACCAGTTCATAGTGTCTTTTGTGTGGTGTGAGCTGTGGCACATAATTGGGAGTACAAAACCAAACTCTTTCTATTTTCACACAAGCACACTTTTTCACCCCATTCAGAGTGAGAGCATACACAAATCCGAACAATGACCCCACCGACTATGAAGAATAAACCCACAATGCATTGCACATTTAACATGCCAGTAAAGTGTATCCCTTTCCTGCCCAACAGAAGCCGATATTCTCCTCAGGGGCCCAGCGGTTTAGAACCACAGATGAAAAAGAGTTGGCTTGATGTCCGTGTGGGTTTTCTCTGGCAACTCTGGTTTCCTTCCATGCCATGAAAACATCAACGGTCGATTGATTGAAGAGTTATCATCATCATCATTATCATCATCATCTTCATCATCATCCTCTACCCTTCTTCCCTTTTTAAGTAGTTGTTGATTTATTAATAAAAGATTAAAACACTTCAACCGGAATGAAAGGAGTGTGTAAATGAAGTGCACAGTGCTGTACATGAATGGCTTTAATGCTGAAAACGGAAATTAAAGATGATCACTAAAATATTCAACTAAGTTCCTTAAACGCTGACCCAGAAATGGACACAATTTTCAAATTGTTCCCTGGCTGATGATGGCAGTTGGGGGGCTGCAGGATGGGACTTGAGACGTGAAACGTGATGGTGGGGGTGGATGTCTGAGAGGTGAGGTCTGCAGCCAGACACCCTCAAGTGTGAGAGGACCAGGAAACCGAGAAAGGAAAGGAAAAGCAAACTGAGTGTCCAGGCAGCTTTTTGCCACTAATATTTTATGTTTATGTTTTTGTTTTTAACGCGCTTCGTATCCGACCGTTGAGTTTGGTCTGGATTTGAGTCACCAAATTAGCCGGGAACAGTTTCAAACATCGACACAATTCTCCCATCACCACTTTAAAAGACTAAAACACCATTTAAACCTTATTTTCCAGTTAAATGGTTGAAAGAGGTGGGGCGAGTGGAAACCCCAACATAAACTTGCTTATCAGCCTCGTATTCCTTACCTTAGCTTGTTAACAACAAGATGTGTTTGTGATCAATTCGTGGATGTTGAAGAAACGTCGAACGTGAGTATCTTCATCACGTATACAACAAGGACCGTGAGGACTTGAGAAATTTAACAAGTCTTATCTTAGTACCCAAACTGGTGCTCTATCGTTCGCATCGAAGCTGCTCGGCCCAAGTTATCCTCCCACGCTAACGTTTTGCCTACGTCGAGTATACAACGAGGACCAAACATCAATCGTCGACTCAACCTTTAACTACTAGTGACGGCCATTGTGATTTGAATCCCCTCCATCCACGTATCCTTAAAATCGCCATACTCTTTATATTTTTAACGCAGGTAGTATTTGATTTGTGTACCTTATGTGCTGACTGTGTTTTTTGTGATTGCTTTCATTTGACCTTAACTTTAACATAGAGTAGGTAGGCTGACTTTGGTTATTTGATTGCTTCTTTTTGATTATCTGCAGCCCATTGGGCAGCACATTCTTGTGATTCCTGTCGGCCGGTCCCAAGCCCGGATAAATGCAGAGGGTTGCGTCAGGAAGGGCATCCGGTGTAAAACTGTGCCAAACATATATGAGCTTCATCATGCGAATTCTCCAACAGTTAGTTCGTGGCTCGGGCTTCCTACACCTGCACCGGGAAATGTTAATTTACAAGGCATAGGTAGAAATTCAGATCATGTAGTTTGAAGACAAAAAAGAGGAGGAAAGCGACTTAGTCAGAAAAAGAGGAAGGGGAAGGCACAAAACCTACAGCTGTATGTAGGGACTTTGAATGTTGGGACTATGACAGGAAAAGCTCAGGAGTTAGTTGACATGATGATTAGGAGAAAGGTTGATATATTGTGCAGCCAAGAGAGCAAGTGGAATGAGAGTAAGGCTTGACGTTTAGGTGCAGTGTTTACATTATTTTATCATGGAGGTGATGGGAAGAGGAGGTACGCACTGGAAAGGAGAGGAATGAAGAGTAGCCGAAGTAAAACTGAATATATGTGCGTGAATGAGAGGGGCGGAGGAGGAAGAGTGAAGCTCCAGGGAGAAGAGATAGCGAAGGTGGACGACTTCAAATACTTTGGGTCAACAATACAGAGCAATGGAGACTGTAGCAAGGAAGTGAAGAAATGGGTCCAAGCGGGGCGGAACAGTTGGCAGAAGGTGTCTGGTGTGTTATGTGACAGAAGAGTATCCGTCAGGATGAAGGGCAAAATTTATAAAACAGTGGTGAGGCCGGCCATGACGTACGGATTAGAGACGGTGGCCCTGAAGAAACAACAGGAAGCAGAACTTGAGGGAGCAGAAATGAAGATGCTGAGGTTCTCGCTTGGAGTGAGTAGAATGGATACGATTAGAAATGAGCTCATTAGAGGGACAGCCAAAGTTGGATGTTTTGGAGACCAGGTGAGAGAGAGCGAGCAGATTTTGATGTTTTGGACATGTTCAGAGGCGAGAGAGTGAGTATGTTGGTAGAAGGATGCTGAGGATGGAGCTGCCAGGCAAAAGATTGAGAGGAAGACCAAAGAAAAGGTTGATGGGATGTTGTGAGGGAAGACATGAAGGCATTTGGGGTTAGAGAGGGAGATGCACGAGATGGGCTTAAATGGAGAAAGATGACACGTTGTGGCGACACCTCACGGGACAAACCGAAGGAAAAAAAGAAGAAGAAAATTTTGTGTCTCAACACTAATTCCTCTTGAGTTTTGTTTTGATTTTTGTTTTTCGCTTGAATTCAAATTTCCAAGGAAAGTCAGACCTGAACACTTGTTTCTTCTGAATGAGAATGAAAGGATTTTTTTTCTGAAATAGTTTCATGTGTTGTTTTTTGCAATCAAACAACATGGTAGTTTCCATTGGAGCAGTGATCTCGTTTGCCTCGTCCTTCCTTCCTTCCTCCAATCATTGTTTACTTTCTTCCTTCCTTTATTTCCTTCCCTTCCCTTCCTTGTTACAGTTTTTACCCTCCTTCCTTCCAACCATTTTCCCATCATTTTATCCTTGTTTTTCTTCCTCAATTCATTCTTTGCTTCCTTCCTTTTTTCTTTTCTTTAATTCCTTCCGTTTTTCCTCTCCGTCATTTCCTGTTCCCTTGCGTCCTCATTTTGTTGTGTTCCCTCCTTTTCTTCCATCCAACAACAGCGCTCTTACGAGGAAGCAACAAAACACTGCCAGTTTCCACCCGGTCTCGAACTGGGGACCTTTTGCGTGTAAGGCAAACGTGATAACCACTACACAATGGAAACAACTGCACTGGGTATTGAACTAAGTCACTCATGTTATATCTCCTATCCACTTTCACGCCGTCATAAAAACATGTGACTTTTGTTTACGTCACCATATTGCCAGTCAAACAAAGCATTGTTCAATGCTAAGTCCGTTGAGACGAAACAAAAATACGTCTTATAGCACGACACCCAGAGTTTGTCCGATCCCGTTAAACATTAAGGTGGTGATGATAAATACAGGTACATGGAAACATGAGAAACACTTGGCATAGAGTATCCATATATAATGCTGAAGTCGATGTTTTTGCCAGTAAAACAGGTTAATCTACAGAATTGTCAATCTTGATCATCACTTGACGAAACAAGTTGAAGAATTTGCCTGTCACAACCTGGAGACGAACTTGGCCTGTGCCAATGAAATCACCGCATTCTCACAACTAGACGATCTGATTTGGCATTCCCGAAAATTGGGTCAGTCCTGGATCGTTAAGCATTCTAACTGCAGCCAACAGCTTTATACATCCAACTTTTGTGGCAGTTTCCACAAAGCTGTGATCGCGTAGTGGTTAGTTCTCTGGTTTGTTGCCACGCAATCCTTGTTCAATTCCGGATCACATCAGGTATGAATCCCCTCAGTCGCCTTTTTCGATGCTGTTATTTGACGTGTGGTACAGTGAAAATTGGATTCATGGGTTTGCAGAAGGTATAGTTTTGACGTGGGGTTAGTGGCACAGTGGATAAAGTACTTGACCATGGATCAGAAGATTCTAGGTTCAACTCCTGGCTAGCTCGGTCGTGTATTTTGCATGTGGTATCAAAGCCAATTCAGAATGATGTTTTAGGTATGTTCACCTGAAATGTCTTCTTTGAAGGTTAGGTCACAAATATATATATTTTTTCTTGATACCTCGAGAACTCCTTTATCAACCACATCTGCCTTTTTAAAGTAATTATATAGCAGAGATGCATCAATTGAATCATGAAATATGTCTTTCTGCAGCAAACGACCTCACACAGGTGCATCTGATTCAGGATAATACATGGAGTGGAGGTGGACTTTTCAAGGCGGCCTAACAGGTCTTTGAGAGTCAGAATTCTAGCTGATAGACAAGTGTTCAAATACTTATTTGTCTCTATCACACAAATAAATCACATCCACATACACACGTTGAATTTTTTACATTGGATTACAGTGTTAAAAAAATTCCAATTCTAGAATTTTGAATTTGTACTGTGATGGCAATGAATTACTTCCATAATTGTCTTTAGTTCATTTATTTTTGTAATTCTAAAGGGATTCATGCAAATATCAACCATAAGGACTAAAAAATAACTCAACAGAACTGCCATGACCCGGATTCGAACCGGGGTTGCTGCGGCCACAACGCAGAGTACTAACCACTATACGATCACGGCTGTTGAAAGCTGCCAAGGTTGTCTTTCTAAATCTGTCACCATGGCAACAAGGCTGAAACCCTGCAGGATGCTCAGCCAGCACCAGTGAAACTGAAAGATTTGATCTGCATTATCATCATCAAGTGAATCATCTCAACATTTTACTGCATTCCTAAAAATATTCATTAATATTTGATCCAGAATACCATTCCAACCGCTTTTGGATAGTGATGAAAAGCAACATTCATGTCACTCCCCACATCATCCCATTGTTTTATTTATATAAATAAACATTGAAACTCTAATTTATGAACAATTAGAGTCATGAGTATATTCTTCAATTAAATATTAACACTGCAATAACTGTCCTGTAACTGCAATAATGTTCGTGACAACATTTGAAAAATATGGAAATTCAGATAAATATGTATGAATCGGTCGCACGGTGGGCGCTGCTGTAAAATGTTGGGCTCACATTTCTGAGCACCAGGGTTCAATCCCAGCTTTGCCTGTTTGGCATTTGCATGTTCTTCCTGTGCATGTGTAGGTTTTTCTTTCCTGGCACTCCAGTTTCCTCCCATATTCCCAAAACATGCAACATTAATTGGACACTCTAAATTGCCCCGAGGTGTGATTGTGACTGTGGCTGTTTGTCTCCATGTGCCCTGCGATTGGCTGGCAACCAGTTCAGGGTGTTCCCAGGCTCCTTTTCAGAGTATGAAGCTGCCTTGAGTGGAAATGTCTGCATATATTTTGTTGATGACTGGTGACGACCTTTCTTGCGTGAGGCTTGCAAGTATGGGATCCTGACCCTGCAGTGTTTGTGTCATTTTTATGATGACATTCTGATCATCCCATTCCATAAATTTGCTTGAAACAAAAAAAGCACAGTAAATGTGTGAGGCAACAACATTTTGGGGTATGGGCTGTTGTTCATGCGATGCAACAAAATATGAAACACTACCAACCTTTACAAAGTGGTGTTTAGAAAGCTGAGCTTAAGAAGGTGTTTTTTTCATTTAATTTCTTGAAAAGTTTTAATTTTGAAGGTGAGGGGGTTCCATCTGCGAGCAATGATGTATTAAATGACCAATTACTGCCATTTCATAAAATGGTAGATTCCTTTTCCCAGACCAGCTATACCAATGCTTTTTCATGTTTGACTTTGTTGATACAAAAAGTTCTAATAATGTAAATTTTCTTGAGCATGCATCCTTTTTGCCCAATGCTTTAGTGGTGTCAATATCAATTACGTGAATGATTGTTTGAAACAGATTGGAAGGAATCTGACTTTTGGTGGTAAAATATGTTTGTGATTGTGAATAAAATGTACATCCAACAGTGAGGCTGGCTCCATTTGCTTATACGTCAAATCCATTTTCCCCATTAAAAAGAATTAAAATGTCTTTTATCCATTGGAATCCCCCAAAACAAAAATTCTGGCAAAACAAAACAAGAAATGACCCAAGCGACAAGGCCAAAGTGAAAAATTTCAAATTTGGGCTCTGTGGATGATCAGAAGCAGACGGCCTCTTCACTCCACGATCAGATAGTGATGAGATTGGGTCACTTTCTCCTCACTCTGATGATGATATGATTAAAAAGTTTGGTTTAAATGTTGAGATTATATATGGAGGAGTGGCCAGACTTTTTTTTTTCTTCCACGAGTTGCACTTTTTAAGCAGCGTATGGACCATGCAACAACAAGAAATTGTCAAAGAAGAACTTTTATACGGGTTTTTAATCCAGGACCTCTCGCACCCAAAGCGAGAATCATACCCCGAGACCAACGAGCCACAAAAGTTTGCACTTGATGTTTTTAGAATCATAGAATCAGACCAGGAGGGGGCAACCCATATTTCTTGAGCTTTTTTTTTAGCGCCATCCTCGTGGCTTGCTGGAGCTTTTTCAAAAACGGATGACATTGGAAAAAGATGGGGAGAGAAATAATTTTTGTTTTTGATATGGTTTTTGTGGAAGGACAAATATTACACAAAATTATTCTACTTCGTTCCCTGCCTGACAGTGATGACTTGAGATGTGAGGTGGGGGCCCGAAGAGGTGAGGTTTGCAGCCAGACTCTGTCGAGTGCAAGAGGACCGAGAAAGAGAGAAAGAAAACATACAAACTCGGCATGTGGGTAGATATTTGCCAAGTCTTTTCATTAATGATTTTTATTATTTTTTTTAATCTTTACACTAAATGCTCGTCAATTTTTTTGGTGATTTCAACTTTTCACATCGACCCAAATTAATGGGCCTGGACCAATGGTTTCGCTGGACTGCCACCATGGGGAAACCAACCAAGTAGGTTCAAGACCCCACCCAAACTCACTGCTGTTGTGTCCATTAGCAAGACACAGATACCCTGAACTGCTCCCCTGTTGCTCCAGTGTGTTCCACGAACTCGTGTGTTTGTTCACTATGATGAGTAAAATGCAGACAACAAATTTTGTGTACATGCATACATGTTCATGAAAACTAAGATGAGTCTTCTATTTCCTCATGACCTGATGACTTCTTTCTCCTGGAGGTGTTGGTGGTGACTCTCATCTCCATCCATCCATTCATTCATCCATTTTCTTTGCCGCTTATCCTTACGAGGGTCACGGAGAGCGCTGGAGCTGATTCCAGCTCTCAACGGGCAGGAGGAAGGGGACACTCTGAACTCGTTGCCAGGCAATCACAGGGGATATTGAGACAAACAGCCACAATCACGATCACACCTAGGGCAAATTTAGAGTGGGATGCGGCAGAAAAAGCCACGCAAGCACGGGGAGAACATGCGAACTGAGTGGATGGATGTATGATTCTCCTTAGTTGCAGCCCTGATGGTGATCAAGGTCTACAAGATGGGACTTGAGACATGAGATGGGCCTGAAAGGTGAGGTCTGTACCTGCTCCCTGCTTGCTTATGTTGCCACCTGCTGCAGTGTTTTTCGTGTGTGTGTGTGCATGTTCACTTTGATGATTTAAATGCAGAAGACAAGTTTTGTGCACATGCATGCATGTTCATTACAAAAAAGATGATTCTTCTCTTTCCAAGTGTCTTCATGAAAACCTGATGACTTGTTTCTCCTGGATGTGTCAATCGTATTTGTGATGCTGTCTCTTTTGTACTCGGTCATTATTATTATTTTTATCTATCTTTGTCAATTCGTCCTCGTTTGCCGATGGTCATAAGTGCAGTAGCAGTTTCCATAGTGGTTATCGTGTTGGCCTCACATGCAAAAGATCTTGGTTTGAAACCAGGTGGACACAGCTACTTTTTTATCTCTTTCTTGTCAGCAAACTGTTGTCCATCGTTGCCGGTTGCGTGATATCTCTAAAGGGACACAACGGTCTGATAGTTCCGGTACAACCTCTCAGATGTTATCCAAATATCATCTATATGGACTCATAACGACAGTCCGTAAAGGGCGAAGACAGAGTTGTCCAAAGCTGATCGTGATGAAGAATAGGAGCCAAATAGCAGCTGGAAAACAGACAGATTGGCCACTGGCTCCAAGTGACGGTATTTCTAAGGACTCTCTTTTTATGGAGTCATGGCTTGAAATCATGCCATTCCGGCTGTGCGAGTATTTTTTGAGCATTATGTACGCCTATATGTTTTAGTGACATGGCACAACCTTCCTATTCAGAGTTCTCCCCTTGTTAAAATAGTTGTATAACACGCCGCACACAAAATCCTTGCCATGTATCTGTTGACTTGTCGTATAGATGAGAGAACTGAAACTGTTTTTTCCCCTACTACTTCACTGCTGCATCATTGCAGCAGCGAGATTTAGTTCTGCTGCTGGCAGTAGAGGTCCCAATGGCCGTAGGAAAAAATTGTTGGCACCGCATCTGGTTTCAGTCTCTGGCTCACGACACTTTTGTATCTAATGCTGTTGCAAAACATGCCGATTTAAAGTAATTGGCACAGAGTTTGGAATGCTTGCCAGGCACGCATAACTGAGCATGTTTCTTCCCATGTTGATGCATTTCTGCTAAATAATTACTTTAAAATGGCAGATGTGGTTTATAAAGGAGTTCTCGGGGTATCAAGAAAAAAAATATATATAGAAGAAGAAATTTAAGGCGAACATACCTAAAACATCATTCTGAACTGGTTTTGATAGCACATGCAAAAAACAAACTGAGGTAGTCAGGAGATGAACCTAGAATCTTGTGACCCATAGTCAGGCGCTTTATCCATTGCACCACTAACCCTACGTAAAAACTGAACCTTCTGCAAACCCATGAATACAATTTTCACTGTCCCACACCCATCAAATAACAGCATCGAAAAAGGCGACTGAGGGGCTTCATACCTGCTGTGATCCGGAATTGAACAAGGATTGCGTGGCAACAAAGCAGAGAACTAACCACTACTCGATCACAGATTTGTGGAAACTGCCACGAAAGTTGTCTGTATAAAGCTGTTAGCTGCTGTGAGATTTCATGATCCAGGACTGACCCATTTTGGGAAGGCCTCGTCAGATCGTCTCGGATGCGGTGCTTTCATTGGCACAGGCCAAGTTCGTCTCCGGGTCGTGACAGGCAAATTCTTCAACTTGTTTCTTCAAGTGATGATCAAGATTGACAATTCTATGGATTAACCTGTCTTATCGGCAAAAACATCAATTTCAGCATTAAATATGGATCCTCTATGCCAAGTGTCTCTAATGTTTCCATGTACCTTCATTTATTATCACCTTCTAAATGTTTAACAGTATCGGACAAACGCTGGGTGTCGTGCTATAAGACGTATTTTTGTTTCGTCTCAACGGACTTAGCATTGAACAATGCTTTGTGTGACTGGCAATATGGTGACATAAACACAAGTCATGTGATTTTGTGATAGTGTGAGAGTGGACGGGAGATATAACATCAGTCAGTGAGCTCAATGCCTGGTGCAGTTGTTTCCATAGTGTAGTGGTTATCACGTTTGCCTTACACGCAAAAGGGCTCCGGTTCGAGACCGGGTGGAAACAGGCAGTGTTTTGTTGCTTGCTTGTAAGAGAGCTGTTGTCAGAAGGAAGAAAAGAAGGAGGGAACACACAAAAAAATGAGGAAGGAAGGAAACAAGGTGGGAAGGAAGCAAAGAATGAATTGAGGAAGAAAAACAAGGAAAAAATGATGTGAAAAAGGTAAGAAGAAAAAAAACATTGGAACAAGGAAGGGAAGGAACAAAGAAAACAATGATTGGAGGAAGCAATGAATGAATGAAGGACAAAAAGAAGGAAGTAAACAAGGCAGGAAGGAAGCAAGTACAGGACAAATGAGATAACTGCTGTACTGGAGACTACCATGTTGTTTGACTGCAAAAAAAAAATACATGACAGAAAAAAAATCATTTCATTCTCATTCAGAAGAAACAAGTTTTCAGGTCTGACTTTCATTGGAAATTTAAGTTCAAGCGAAAAACAGAAATCAAAACAACATTCTAGAGGAATTAGTGTGGGGAGACAAAAACAACAAAATCTTAGTGGCAATCAGCTGCCTGGACATTCAGTTTGCTTTTCCTTTCCTGTTTCTCGGTTTCCTGGTCCTCGTGCACTTGAGAGAGTCTGGCTGCAGACCTCACCTCTCAGTCCCCCCACCTCACCTCTCAAGTCCCA
>NW_026907455.1:0-16976 GCF_019802595.1 Syngnathoides biaculeatus
CATACTTTTTGGGCTTCAGCCCTCATTTGAAAGAGGTTCCTCTGGATCACTGGCCTAGCGGCCAAGTGATCGTGAAAGAAAATTGTTGTC
This sequence comes from Syngnathoides biaculeatus, assembly GCF_019802595.1. Taxonomy (NCBI): domain Eukaryota; kingdom Metazoa; phylum Chordata; class Actinopteri; order Syngnathiformes; family Syngnathidae; genus Syngnathoides; species Syngnathoides biaculeatus. The sequence goes on from NW_026907455.1 coordinate 91, forward strand.
AGGACGGTTATGTCAAGTACTGTGCTGCCAGGATTGCTTAATGGTCGGGTGGAACAGCTCTCAACATATTTTTGATTTGGTTGGGACACTTCACCTTAATATAACAAATTAAAGTAGTACATTATAAAACTGTAAAATTGCCAGATTTCGCACAGGACTGAATCCCGTCTGTCGTCCTCAAAACATATGTTAGCAATAGCTTATTAAATACAAAATTAGCTAAATTCAACTGGCTACAATTCGCTGTCTGGGTTTTGGGTTCTGACCTGAAGTAAGCCTGCCTTTTTATAACACTGAATTCAGACAGTGAATTGTACCCAGTTGAATCTCAGGAGACTCAAAATATTGTTTCAATTTTAAAGGTTTAATTTTTTTCAATTTGTTTTCTGATTTGTATTTATTTTTTTATTTTACATTCAATAAGTAGCCAGGCGCTCCGCAAATATTTGCCTACAAGCCATTAAAAATTCCCTTTTCCCCTTTTAATGTTCAAGTTTTTGTATGTCACAAATGTGCAATTCCTAATGTCCATTTTGCTTCCTCTCGCAGAGTTCTGATGGCTCACATCAGCGAGGACATGGCCAAGGATGATGTGAGCAGTGTGAAGTTTCTGCTGGCTCACATGCTACCACGTAAGAAAATGGAAACTGCCAAGGTAGGAAATTGTGCCGGTGGGGGACTTTTTGGTGTCGCCGTGTGAAATTTTGAAGTCGTTGCTCACTTTCCGTTGTTTTCTCACTCACGCAGGATTTCCTGGACTTGGTTGTCGAACTCGAGCACGTTGGCAAGGTTTCCCTGACAAGGGTGGACCTGTTGGAGGAATGTTTAATGGACGTGGGCAGGGTAGACCTGGCCAAAAAGCTCAAGGTGTACAAGGTGTCAGGTGAGTGTGTGCAATACTGATTTAGTACTCGTAGAACCAATTGAACTATATAATTTTGCAAAAAATGGACAATTTCACTACAGTCCTTTTTAATCCTTAAAATGCTTGATGTTATACACTCACCGATTGATGGGTTATGATGGGTTGTTTTCACTGACGTCACATTTTTTGCTGAATTACCCACACACCGCTGCTCGCCGCCATTTAACCTCTCTACCTCAAGCATACCGAGTGTGGAAGTCTCCGGAATGGTCTCCAGTACCGTTTGTGTTTTGGTATTTTACGGGACTCAAGTACACAAAAGAGGACTTGCTCACCATCAGAGAGCCTTCTTCTGACCTTTTTCCGACAACTCTCACCAGTTCGCTGAAGCTTTTCCCAGAGTTTGCCGTCGGCGCGCTCTTCAAAGCCTCGCGATCCTGGACACAAGTCTTCGTAAGTGTGGACATAGTCGACGAAAGACATTCAACATTCTGCGGCTCTGTGCTTCACGGAGACTTGGCTTTGTGGACGATTCCCCGACGCCGCTATCCTGCCGCCTGGCTTCAACCTCCATCGTGCCGATGTGTCGCAGACCTAAGCGAACAAGCTTAATTGATACTCATTTCAGAAGGCCAACATTACAATTATGATTGTTTTGTTAGTCACTTGAAAGATTCATGAATTTTGTGAAATACTGGATTTGTTTATTTTCTTTCTGCCATTATCTAATTTTAAAGAAACATTTCGCTCTGCTTGTGGTGAACTAAAATACAAGTTTTACTTTATGCCTTTGACTTTTTACTGGCTTTAGTTTTTTCGTGTTAGCATACAGGTAAGTGTCACATAGAGTAAAAGACAGAGGCACAATACTGCGCCTTTGTAACTGCAGTCCTGAGTCCCATGAGGCCAGGTCGCCTAATAGTCAGTCTGGGCTTGATGTGCTGTCAGTCGCATCTTCAATAACTGCAGTTAGAAACAGAATGTCGTTCGAGGCAGCACAACGGGTGACGTCGCGTGAAAACAACACACATATTATATTGGAGTGTGGACAGTATTTGAAGAAACACAATCGCATTCACGTACCGTACTAATCCCAAATTGAAATGAAACTAGTAATAGTCAACTGGTGAAAGGATAACTAGTTTGAACGGTTTTTGTCTTCTTGCCCCGTTGTACTGACTTATCGTGTATTTTCCATCTCATTTCAGTCAATGCGCCAGCAGTACCCGAGGAAGTGATGCGCCACCCTTGCCAGGTAAGATTTATCCTCAAACAAATAAGTACATCACAACAATTTAATGTAGTATTTTGGTGCACTTTGGTGCATTTATTTCAGCCGCAACTGTACCTTTTTTTTTTTTTAATTCCATTTTATTGCACCTTGTGGAGATGCACACTCATTTCATTGTATGCACAGCATATAATGACAATAAAGGCTATTGATTGGGACACATGACAAACTATTCCGACCAAAGTTCATTCGTCGCATTCAAGTGGTCTCGTCCAACATTTGTGATGTACTGTACGATATTAAATCACAGACTAAGACTTTTGTTGCTCTATTTGATCAACCCGTGTTGAATTTCAACCATGTCTCTGCTTGCATCCCCGTAGGAGAGTCCAGTCAGTCGGTACACATTCGCCAGTGACCCCAGAGGGGAGTGCGTCATCGTAGACTGCGTGGGGAATGACGGAGGTGAGTACAATCGGGGTATACTTCTACAGTGCATACATTGAAAGACGCTGTTTTGTGTACAGTAGAACTTAGGGCTGGGAACTACAGTACCGTATTTTCCGCACTATAAGGCACACCTAAAAGCCGGTGCGCCTTATATATGAAAAGTTTTAAAATGGGCCGTTCGTTGAAGGTGCGCCTTATAATACGGTGCGCCTTATAGTGCGGAAAATATGGTACCTTGCACTTAGTGGTGAGCAAGTGAGGCCTCATGAAACCACACTGAGGCTTTTCTAATACTTGTGCTGAAAAAGATTCCAAGCCTAAAGGCTTTGAAGATGGTGCGTTTGGTGTTTTTAAGGAAAATGGTGTTATTTGTGCACTTGTATGGTCACTCGCCAATCGTCTTTTCCTGTTTAAATATTTAAGCCCCCTATTTTTTAAAACAAACTTTAGTAGCACTCGAGAATGTTGAACCTGATAAAAAATTTACAGTAGTCAAATATTAAAATCAGAAGTAAAGAATTTGAGTTTCTGGAGCATCTTTTGCTTCAATCCAATCCAGTGGACATCCAGTGTGTCCGGCTTGGTAAATTTGGGGAGAATACTACAGACATACGTGAAGCAAATGGTCACAAATACTCAATATTTATCATTCTTTGCAGAGAATAATTCATTTATGCTCGAGAGTATAGTTTATTTATTCCGTCTGCTTGTGTAGTTCTACCGTGTATCTCCAAATATCAGTTATGTAGAGAGTTTTAACACCGTGACACTTATGCTATTCTTTAGTCTCTGTGTGTTATTTTATTAAAAGATTCAAACAGTTTTGCAATACAAAATCGACGGATCGAGAATTTTCAAAGGTTGGCTGATCCAAATCATTCTGACTTTTTTTTTTTTTTGGCCAGAGATGATGGCGCACGCATTTAAGTCACTGCACTTCAATGTGACCCTGCATAAATGGCTAAACCTGGTCGAGACGGTCTCAACGCTCAGAAAAGTCTTCCAAAGGAGTCCGGACCGCAGTGGCGATGGCTTCGTCTGCTGCATCATCAGCCGGGTGATCGACAATCGCCTCCAGGCCACGGACATGAACTGCGAAGGCCTCCGTCTGGAAGATGTCTGCCGCTTTTTCAACGGCGACGCCTGTCCGGCGCTGGTCGGCAAGCCAAAACTGTTTTTCATCCAGAGCTACACTGTGTCGGACTTCCAACCCTGCGGTGTGGAGAACCGCTGGGATGACGGCTGGGAGACGGACGGTGGCGCCGGTCAGCTGAGACCCGATTGTCTCCCGTCAGATGCGGACGTGCTCTGGTGTCACTGCTCGACCGGAGAACATCAACTGCAGCGAGGCCGACACCGTTCCGTTTACCTCAAGGCTTTGACGGACGCCTTGGGCAGAAGCCAGGGAAGGTACGTGCGCACACGCTACCTTGGAAAAGTGACAGCTCGCGCTTGAAATGTTATGAGCCCAAGTATCAGTTGAACCTTTACAATTGAACTTTATTTGACCTTCTCTCCGCTTTGGAACGCACATCCAGAGGTTCTGTTTTTGGATTTATTTACTTTTTTGGGCACAAACCGCAACAAGGAGCTGAGCGGCAAAATTGACCCATGAGAATTTTCAAAGACCTCAACTTTAATGTCTTTCTGTGAATCTTCCAGTATCTCTGTTCCAAGCCGCCGGTGACACGCAGTACGGGATTGATTCATCCTCATAATGCACGGGTGTCAAACTCTAGGCCCAGGGGCCAGATCTGGCCTGTTGCATGATTTTACGTGGCCCGCAGAGGCAAATCATATTTATAGACTAACATGTTTTTTTTTTTTTGTCCCAAACCTGTACCAAAATTTTAAATTGTCACATCATAAATGATAACGTTGAGATATTACAAGCATTTTTGTGTGACCAAACAGTCGTTGGGAAAAACCCATTAGCCTTGATTTCTGATTTCAAAACTAGTTCATAAATTTCATGTGTAAATATGATGAGACAGTTAAAGATGTTTATCGTCGTTAACAATGTGGCCCACGACAAAAATGAGTTTGACATCCCTGGCATAAAGGTTTAGACTTGGCTTTAGAGTACACAACATGCCAAAGCACTACTTCCAAATGAAGTTCCTCAACTCACTCGGCACCAAGATACTCTACGATGGAGGCTAAGCACTACTTTTGTCCATCCATCCATTTTCTTAGCCGCTTATCCTCACAAGGTGGGGGGGGGTTGCTGGAGCCTATCCCAGCTGTCAAGGGGCAGGAGGCGGGGTACACCCTGAACTGGTTGCCAGCCAATTGCAGGGCACATAGAGACAGACAACAGCCGCACTCACAATCACAACTTGGGGCAATTTAAAGTGTCCAATTAAGGTTGCATGTTTTTGGGATGTGGGAGGAAACCGGAGTGCCCGGAGGAAACTTACGCAGGCACGGGGAGAACATGCAAACTCCACACAGGCGGGATCGGGATCGAACGCGGGTCCTCAGAAACGTGAGGTTAAATAAAGTTCACCTGTAAAGGTCACGGGTACGTTCATCCTGAAATTTCAAGCAAAAGCCAATTAATGCAAACTTCCATAACTTTTTTTTTTTTTTTATTGCGACTTTTCAGTCCTAACCAAATGTTTTGTATTCTTACAGGAGCCGACATCTGGTCGATCTTCACATGGAGGTGAACGGTGCAATCTTTGAGCACAACAGCCGGCATCGTGAGGATCAGTACCACATTGACCTGAAAAACACTTTGCGAAAAGACCTTTACTTATAGTTGTCTGACGACTTGCCTGTTTCGTAGCTGTCAGTATTTGCACTTCAATTCACTTACTATACTACTGCATTCAGATAAGCTTTTTTACATTGACGTATCTTGTATGTTTTATATTTACCACGTGTATTTACCTTGAAGTGTTTGGAATGCAAATATAATTCCTTTTATTAAATATTAAGTGTCATTCCTATAAACATTCTAAAATGGATATTGTCATGAAAAATACATATAACATTATTCACTTCAATGTCTATACGAAAAAATAAACGAGAGCGCAGAGCGCGTCATCCATGCGCGAAGTTGGAGAAGTTCCATTCGACGACAGCCAAGTGGTTGCCATGTTGGCTGCATCCTCGACCCGTGACGTCACCCGGACACTCGCCATTGAAAACACGCGTTGGACCCGACTATGGGAGATGAACACGCCTCTTCTGACTTCTAAAAAGTCTTGAAGATTACAAAAATAAATGAACAAAACACGAATATGGAAGTAATTCGTTGCCAGTATGAACTCGAATTTTTCACATGGATTTTTGAATTGAAATCCAACACGTAAAAAACATGTTTTTTCTGTGCAATAAATATTCACCTTAAAAAATATCTGTATGAAAACATACAGCGCAACACGTAGAGCTCTAATTTCATTCAAGTTCACCTTTTAACAACTTAAATATTTCTTGAAGTAGCCATTCAAAGTATATCCATCCATCCATTTTCTGAGCCGCTTATGCTCACAAGGGTCGCGGGATTATTGCTGGAGCCAATCCCAGGAATTTTCAGGGAAGAGCCAGGGTACAACCTCAACTGGTCGCCAGCCAATCACAGGGCACATTGAAGCAAACAGAGAACATGCAAACTCCACACAGGCAGGTCCGGGACTAAATCCGGGACCTCAGAACTGTGAGGCCAATGCTTTACCAACTGAGACACCGTTCCACCAATCTTTGATAAATAACACCTGTTAAAACAGTGAGTATGACTCAATTTGCTTGTACAGTATATCAAATCCATTTTCCCAATAAAAAATAAATGAATGTCTTTCAACCATTGGGAACCTTCCATTAAAAAAATGCTCTCAACTTCAAGCAAATGTGGCCCGACCCAAATGGCCAAAGTGAAAAACTGCAAAGCTGAGGGACTGTGGAGGATCACGAGAAGCTCCAATATCAGATAGTGATGACATGATGTCACACTCTCCTCACTGATGACGACATGATAAAAAGTCCAGACGTGATATAACATGTCACACTGTCAATTTTCTCTGTGAGGAAAAAAAGCAAATGAAATGAGAAGACTTACTGAAGAGAAACCTTTTCCCTGCTCATTTGTGGTCAGATTCTCTCCTCCAGATAGTTCTGATAAACACAACACGTGGTGTGTGGCCCACACACAATCACATACAGTGTAGACTTGTATCACATATTGTTTTCTAGTATCTGTTTGTGCATCATCCTGTATTGTTTTTTTTTTGTTTTTTTTTTATAAGGCTGGATTGTCAGATTGTCCCTATCATCTTGCCTTGGTCATAATCATGATCATGGTGTGTATTGTTCTAGATTATATTGTTTTGTCAGATTGTCTTGCATATTCTTATTCGTGCGTTTTCTCCTAATGTTTGATTGTCTGGTACAATCACTGAATTGTGTTGTATCGCCTTGATGCTGCTGTATTTGTATTTATATTTGCTGCATTTTATCATGCAAATATACAGTGGCAGTAATAATTTATTTGTTGATACTGCATTGTAACAGGCAAATCTTCTCCCAGAACACACCACTGACCCGGACTAATCTCAAACCAAAGTCTTATGATTACATTGTTGGCAGGATTCAAACCTACACAGGGAGACCCCCATGGATTTCAAGCCCATTGCCTTAACCACTCAGCCACAACAAGCACATCTGTTGCTGCTTTTTTTCATTTTCTGACTTCTGCACATTTGCAAACATGCGTGAAAAACTTATGGGGAACTCACGTGGTGAATAAAACGGCTTACAGTTCAAAACCAGCAACTCTAAAAGCAGGCTGCAGCGTGTGCTGAGCTGTATAACATCCATGCACCATTTCTCATTGCTATAAAAGCGGAGCGTGATGGTGGTGTCAGACACTCATCCACAAAGCCAAGTCTCCATGAAACACAGAGCTGCAGAACGTCCAAAGTTTTGTTCAGAAACTGCATGAATTCAGAGTTTTGATCATCTCAGGGGCAAAAAAAAAAACCCTCCCCTCAAAAATGGGAGAAAATTGCCCACTCCTGACTTGGAAGACAAATAACTGTTCAAGCTTTGTTGACACAGATTCACCAGTTGGGCATGTCAGTGATTTGTATTGGTTGCCAACGATATACCCTGGTTTTGAGCTTAAACCTCGACTGAAGTTTAGTGTCACTGACTCTGTGGCGCAACGGTAGCGCGTCTGACTCCAGATCAGAAGGTTGTGTGTTCAAATCACATCAGGGGCATTTCTTTGGCAATCTGATTGATATCAAAGGTTCTCCTTTAAATTCACATCCCATTCCACTGGAAAAAACATTACATGGGTTTGGAGCTGACTGGTTGAGCGTTTTACTGACTTCTGCTTTTGTCAGGAATGTTTCATTTGTCACTGAGGTGTAAACTCAAAGTTATTGGGTGAAAATCCAAATGTCCACTTCTTCTAAGTTTGTCATCATTCAAAATTTCACCATTGATATTTGTATTCATGTAACAGATCTCAATCATTCACATTTCACAACTGGAACGAATGATGAATATTGAATTGTCTACAGAACTAAGAGGTGGTTGCAAGACATGGGGGTATAGCTCAGTTGTAGAGCATTTGATTGCAGATCGAGAGGTCTCCAGTTCAACTCTGAAACCCCCCTTCCTGTTATTTTGTTCGGAGACTGCATGAATTCAGGGTTTTGATCATCTCATGAGTAAAAAAACGCCTCCCCTCAAAGATGGGAGAAAATTACCCACTCGTGACTTGAATGACAAATACAGTGCAAGCTTTTTTGACACTGATTCACTGGTCAGGCAAGTCAGAGACTTGTCTTGGTTGCCAATGAAATACCCTCCTATTGAGTTTATGTCATGGTGTAATGCTGTTGTGCGATAATAGAAAAAGGATGTAGACTTTTATTTTGACTTCACTTTTATTTTGAAAGCCAGCACTTTCTCTGTCATTTATACGTTTTCGTTCTTTTCAACGTTATTGTGTGTTTAAAAATGTTGTTGAATTGTTGGTGGAAGATCTGAGAAACACAGGAAGTAGGCTGCGTGCTTTATTTTGAAGCCACACTTAATGTGTGCCGGGAAGAAATACTTTCTCTTGTTTGTGAGATTCCTGGTGGAAGCTACATATTTTGTTCTCCTCCACTTGTTTTCATTGTGTTGTTGTAGAATGTGAACATCAGTTAGTTTAAAACAATTGCAAAGCAGGTTTAGTCACAGAGGCACAGTGTTGAATGTTTTTCATTAATTTCAAACATAAACTCGCTCGCTGGAAAAGTGGAGACATTGTCGAGGTCCGTGTGCGTCGTTGGGCGACCATGTATATTGTGCGGTGTGAATGAGTGTTACCAGAAGCTGCATGGTGACCGTGTTCTTGATCTTGCAGAGTTTTGACAGTAATTGTGAAGAGAAATCTATGAACATCCGTGAATGTCTCCTTTATAATACAGCTATGGGAGTTGATGCAAGTTTTTTTTTAATATTCTTTTCATCTGTTGCAATGTAATATATTTGCTCTTGTTTGTGAGATTCCTGAGTGGAAGAGTTTTGAGAGTAATTGTTTCCTGTTATAAGCTCCCAAGAAAAACAATAAATAAATAGAGAACCCCTCTCCCAGAGCCCCCCAGAGTACACCTCGATGAAACATTGTATCTAAAAGATAATCTAATGTAATCCCAATAAAACATTAAGGAAACTACAAAAGAAAGAAATGTTGCTCAATTCATAATAAATAATCCATGAATGGTTTGGTTTTCATTTTCACAAGGGCGGTGCTAAAAAGCTGCATGTGACACGAGAGCCACGGGTCGTCCAATCCTGGTCGAGTGGCGTGATTAAAAAAAAAATGTCAAGAGGTACATCTTGTGGCTGGATAGTCGAGGCGGGGGCATGCTTCTTGCTTAGGGTGCGAGGGGTCCCAGGTTCAAAGACCTCAGTATCTTAAACACTATGAATGTGAAATAGAATGTGATGATTTAAAATTGAAAAATATAGATTTCTGTTACAGGATGGTGTGTAAAGTACCACAAACCAGAAAAGTCAGACATTTGGATTCACACGAGTATGAAATGGATTCCCTCAGGAAAATAAAAGATTCACATTGACCACAACTGCCAGAGGGCAAACATGCAGTAGGGGACAGGTGCGTTTACACAATTAAATAAAAACCAGATGAGACTGAAAGTCAACGATGGTGTCATGGTCCACACCCCTGAATTTAGTGTGGGCCGCGTAGGTTCGATTCCTGCTCAGTGATGGTGTCAATTATGTCCCCTGTGACTGACTGGCAACCAGGTCATAGTGTCTTTTGTGTGGTGTGAGCTGGGATGGGGCTCCAGCACTCCTGTGACCGTTGTGGGGATAAGTGGCTTAGAAAATGGATGGATCATTTATACGCATAATTGGGAGTGCAACACCGGAACTCCTTTTATTTTCAAACATGCACACTTTTTCACCCCATTCAGAGTGAGAGCATACACAAATCCGAACAATGACTACAACAACTATGAAGAAAACCCACAATGCATTGCACATTTAACATGCCAGTAAAGTGTATCCTTTTCTTGGGCAACGGAAGCCGATATTCTCCCCAGGGGCCCAGAGGTTCAGAACCACAGACGAAAAAGAGTTTGCATGATCTCTGCGTGGGTTTTCTCTGGCCACTCTGGTTTCCTTCCATGCCATGAAAACATCAATGGTGGATTGATTGAAGAGTCATCATCATCATCATCATCATCATCATCATCATCATCATCATCATCATCATCATCTACCCTTCTTCCCTTTTTAAGTTGTTGCTGATTTATTTATAAAAGATTAAAACACTTAAACTGGGAATGAAAAGAGAGTGTAAATGAAGTGCGAACAAGTGGTGTACATGAATGGCTTTAATGCTGAAACCGGAAATGAAAGATTATCGAGAAAATATTCAACTAAGTTCCTTAAACGCTGAAACAGAAATTGACACAATTTTCAAATGATTCTACTTTGCCTGACGATGGCAGTTGGGGGTCGGCAGGATGAGACTTGAGAGGGGAGGTGGGGGGGCTGAGAAGTGAGGTCTGCAGTCAGACTCTCTCAAGTGACTGAGCGTCCAGGCAGCTTTTTGCCACTAAGATTTTGTTGTTTTTGTGTCCCAACACTAATTCCTCTCGAATGTTGTTTTGATTTCTGTTTTTCGCTTGATCTTAAATTTCCAAGGAAAGTCAGACCTGAAAACTTGTTTCTTCTGAATGAGAATAAAAGAGGAGAATAGAGTGTCATGTATTTTTTTTTTTTGCAGTCAAACAACATGGTAGTTTCCAGTACAGCAGTTATCTCATTTGTCCTGTCCTTCGGTCCTTCCTTCCTGCCTTGTTTAGTTCCTTCTTTTTCTCCTACATTCATTCATTGCCTCCTCCAATCCTTGTTTTCTTTGTTCCTTACCTTCCTTGTACCAATGTTTTTTCCTTCTTAACTTTTTCACATCATTTTATCCTTGTTTTTCTTCCTCAATTCATTCTTTGCTTCATTTTTTGTGTGTTCCCTCCTTCTTTTCTTCCTTCTTCCAAGCAAGCAACAGAACACTGCCTGTTTCCACCCGGTCTCAAACCGGGGCTCTTTTGCGTGTAAGGCAAACGTTATAACCACTACACTACGGAAACAACTGCACTGAGCATAGAACTCACTGACTCATGTTATATCTCCCGTCCACTCTCACTCCATCACAAAATCACATTACTTTTGTTTATGTCACCATATTAGCAGTCATACAAAACACTGTTCAATGCCAAGTGCGTTGAGACGAAACAAAAATATGAAGCTACATGGAAACATTAGAGACACTTGGCATAGAGAATACATCACTTGACTGAACAAGTTTAAGAATTTGCCTGTCACGACCCGGAGATGAACCAGTGCCAATGAAAGCACCGCATCCTTACCACGAGACGATCTGACGAGGCATTCCCTAAACGGGTCAGTCCTGGATCATGAAACCTTCTCACTGCAGCCAACAGCTTCATACGTCCAACTTTCGTGGCAGTTTCCACAAATCTGTGGTCGCGTAGTGGTTAGTTCTCTGCTTTGTTGCCACGCAATCCTTGTTCAATTCCGGATTACAGCAGGTATGAAGCCCCTCAGTCGCCTTTTTGGATGCTGTTATTTGACGGGTGTGGGACAGTGAAAATTGTATACATGGGTTTGCAGAAGGTACAGTTTTCACATAGGGTTAGTGGTGCAATGGAAAAAGCGCCTCACCATGGATCAGAAGATTGTAGGTTCATCTCCTACCTCGGTTTGTTTTTTGCATGTGCTATCAAAACCAGTTCACAATGATGTTTTAGGTATGTTCACCTGAAATGTCGTCTTTCAAGGTTAAATCACAAATATATATATATATATATTTTTTTTTTTTCTTGATACCATATATATATATTATAAACCACATCTGCCATTCTAAAGTAATTATATAGCAGAGATGGATTAACAGGGGAAGAAACGTGCTCAGTTATGCGTGCCTGGCAAGCATTCCAAACTCTGTGCCAATTACTTTAAATCGGCATGTTTTGCAACAGCATTAGATACAAAAGTGTCGTGAGCCAGAGACTGAAACCAGATGCGGTGCCAACTATTTTTTCCTACGGCCATTGGGACCTCCACTGCCAGCAGCAGAACTAAATCTCGCTGCTGCAATGATGCAGCAGTGAAGTAGTAGGGGAAAAAACACAGTCATTTTCAGTACTCTCATCTATACGACAAGTCAACAGATACATGGCAAGGATTTTGTGCGCGGCGTGTTATACAACTATTTTAACAAGGGGAGAACTCTATATAGGAAGGTTGTGCCATGTCACTAAAACATGTAGGCGTACATAATGCTCAAAAAATACTCGCACAGCCGGAATGGCATGATTTCAAGCCATGACTGCATAAAAAGACACTCCTTAGAAATACCGTCACTTGGAGCCAGTGGCCAATCTGTCTGTTTTCCAGCTGCTATTTGCTATACATCACAATCAGCTTTGGACAACTCTGTCTTTGCCCTTTATGCACTGTCGTTATGAGTCCATATAGATGATATTTGTATAACATCTGAGAGGTCGTACCGGAACAATCAGACCCTTGTGTCCCTTTAGAGATATCACGGGACCGGCAACGATGGACAACAGTTTGCTGACAAGAAAGAGACAAAAAAGTAGCTGTGTCCACCTGGTTTCAAACCAAGATCTTTCGCATGTGAGGCCAACACGATAACCACTATGGAAACTGCTACTGCACTTATGACCATAGGCAAACGAGGACTAATTGACAAAGATAGATAAAAATAATAATCATGACCGAGTACAAAAGAAACAGCATCAAAACTCCGATCGGCACATCCGGGAGAAACAAGTCATCAGGTTTTCATGAAGACACTTGGAAAGAGAAGAATCATCTTTTTTTGTCATGAACATGCATGCATGTGCACAAAACTTGTCTTCTGCATTTAAATCATCAAAGTGAACACGCACACACACATACGAAAAACCATGCAGCAGGTGGCAACAGAAGCAAGCAGGGAGCAGTTCAGGGGATCAATGTCTTGCTCAAGGACATCACAGCCGTGAGTTTGGGTGATGGATTGCCTGTGGTCTTGATCCGAGGTTCCCATGATGGCAGGTGCACTAAAACATTGGTCCACAACCATTAACTTGGGTCAATGAAAACCTGAACTCACAAAAACGAACACTGTCATGCAATGAGTTTTCAGAAAAAACAAACAAGGAAACCACTGATGAAAAGCGCGAGAAAACCTGCATGCCCAGTTTGCTTTGGGTTTTTTTTCTCTCTTTCCTGGTCCTCTTGCACTTCAAGTCCAGGTAGGGACCTCACCTTTCAGGACCATCTAATGTCCCAAGTCCCATCTTGTAGACCTTGATCACCATCAGGGCTGCAACTAAGGAGAATCATCCATCCACTCAGTTCGCATGTTCTCCCCGTGCTTGCGTGGCTTTTTCTGCCGCATCCCACTCTAAATTGGCCCTAGGTGTAATTGTGAGTGTGCCTGTTTGTCTCAATATCCCCTGCGATTCGCTGGCAACCAGTTCAGAGTGTCCCCTTCTTCCTGCTCGTTGACAGCTGGAATCAGCTCCAGCACTCCCCGTGACCCTCGTAAGGATAAGCGGCAAAGAAAATGACTGAATGAATGGATGGATGGAGATGGAGAGTCACCACCAACACCTCCAGGAGAAAGAAGTCATCAGGTCTTCATGAGAAAATAGAAGACTCATCTTAGTTTTCAGTCATTACTTTTGATACCAAAACATTAACATTTAATAAAAGCTTCTACGATTCTCACTGGCAAACTTGTTTCTGAGCCCAATACTTCAAGAATTTCAAACTGAGGAGGAAAATGGATTCTCAACAGTGTGTTTTCTCATGAGTCATTTGCTCTTACTCGCTAAAGTTTTCCCACACATTTTATTCACAATCACAAACACATTTTACCACCAAAAGTCAGATTCCTTCCAATCTGTTTCAAACAATCATTCACTTAATTGATATTGACACCACTAAAGCATTGGGCAAAAAGCATGCATGCTCAAGAACATTTATATTATCGGGACATATTGGATCAACAAAGTCAAACATGAAAATGCATTGGTATCACTGGTCTGGGAAAAGGAATGTACCATATTATGAAATGGCCATTTTATACATCATTGCTCTCAGATAGAACCCCCTCACCTTCAAAATTAAAACTTTTCAAGAAATTAAATGAAAAAAACACCTTCTTAAGATCAGCTTTCTAAACACCACTTTGTAAAAGTTGGTAGTGTTTCATATATTGTTGCATCGCATGAACAACAGCTCATACCCCGAAATATTGTTGCCTCACACATCTACTGTGCTTTTTTTGTTTCAAGCAAATTTATTGAATGGGATGATCAGGATGTCATCATAAAAATGACACAAACACTGCAGGGTAAGGATCCCATCCTTGCAAGCCTCACGCAAGAAATGTCGTCACCGGTCATCAACAAAATATATGCAGACATTTCCACTCAAGACAGCTTCATACGATGAAAAGGAGCCTGGGAACACCCTGAACTGGATCTGAGGACCAATCACAGTGGAGGACAAATGCCCAACACCTGTGTCCTATTTAGTGTTGGTTGTCATTTCAAGCAATCACCTTCATTCACCTCACCTGAGCACTTTTGGAAAGAAAACATTAACTGGAGTATCAGTTTTAAAAATACAGGATGTCCCAAAAAATGTATTCACCCTTCGAATAATTATATTTGTCAATCATTTTACATGTTAAAAAGGATTTGAATTATAATAAACATCAGGTTTACAATTATCTAAAGTGTGAATACATTTTTTGGACACCTTATATATACTGCCTATATATTTGGAGGAAAATATGAACATACATCAATCCATCCCTTTTCTTTGCCACTTGTCCTCACGAGGGTCACGGGAAGTGCTGGAATTTATCCCAGCTGTTATCGGGCAGGAGGCAGGGTACACCCTGAACTGGTTGCCAGCCAATCACAGGGCACATAGAGACAAAGAGCCACACTCCCAATCACAGCTAAGGGGAATTTAGCGTCCAATTAATGTTGCATGTTTTTGGGATGTGGGAGGAAACCGGAGTGCCCGGAAAAAAGAAACCCACACAGGCAAGGGGAGAACTTGGAAACTCCACACAGGCGGGTCCAAGATTGAACCCGGGACCTCGGAACTGTGAGGTCAACGCTTTACAGGTGCTCCACCGTGCCGCCATCTTTTAAGCAATATGAGTGAATCACAAACAACCTTATCACTGAGTCAAGGAAACCGTGAAAATTTAATCGCATTTGGTTCCATCCATTGAAAAAAAAAGTGGAATGACGTTACTTTTATTCCAAAATGCTGAGCTCCAGGGTATACCCTTCAAAATAAGAGTGTAGAAACGTTTTGAGGGAGGCGGGAACAAAATGGCATTTCCAATCATAAAGCAAGAAGATTTTAATTTTGTTTTGAGGTACAAGTGAATTACTCTTCACGGTTATCCTTGAAGAAGAAATGGTGAGTTGACCAAGTCGAGAATCAGAAAGCCAAGTTGAATAAACAGTAAACTGCCATCAATCGTGTTCTTTCATCAAGTAGGAAAGAACCCTGAGTCACCACAGTCGTCTGCCTCATCCAAGACGGTCCAGACGGAGTCTGCATATCAACAGGAAGTGGAGCGACTGGAGCTGAGCATGTTTTCCCAGTTTCAATCTATTTGGATTCCTTTTGGGGTCTGGGGCAAAGTTTGCATTGTTTAAACGGTGTCTCAATTATGGACTCTGATCCTACAGCATCGACTAAAATGAACATTAGACCTGGTTCTCTAGCAGTATCAATCTCAAACCTATGAATCAAAAGGCAGCGTGTGTGGAATAAAACTCTTTCCTGTTTCAACTAAGTTAAATAGCATTGAAATTAATTGTGGCTGTTAGATCACATTAACTTCCTGTTTTCAGGTGGTAGACTTGAAGAAGAATCCACTTGTTCACGGTTGCATAGTTGGTTGTTGACGGCGCCTTGTCATCGAGTAATGTACAATTTATGAGCAAACAAATTTAAAGTTGATACTCTGAATACAAGTAAATAAGCATATTCAATCCCTTATAATGAGTATAATTATAAATTGTGATGTCTCATTTAGGCACGGTGATTCAGCTGGTAAAGTGTCAGCCTCACAGTTCTGAGGACCCGGGTTCGATCCCGGCCCCGCCTGTGTGGAATTTGCATGTTCTCCCCGCGCCTGCGTGGGTTTCCTTTGGGCACTCCGGTTTGCTCCCACATCTCAAAAACATGCAACATTAATTGGGACATTCTAAATTGCCCCTAGGTGTGACTGTGAGTGCGACTGTTTGTCTTTATGTGCCCTGCGATTCGCTGGCAACCAGTTCAGGGTGTACCCTGCCTCCTGCCTGTTGACAGCTGGAATCGGCTCCAGCACTCCCCGTGACCCTCGTGAGGATAAACGGCAAAGAAAATGGATGGATGAATGGATGGAAAAAGAGAGTAATCACCAACACATCCAGGAGGAAGAAGTCATCAGGTCTTCATGAGGAAATAGAAGAATCATCTTTATTTTCATGAACCTGCAAGCATGTACAAAACATTTGTTGTTTGCATTTTACTCATCACAGTAAACACACACACTTGTTAGTGAAACACACTGGAGCAGGGGGCAACTGAAACAACTGGGGAGCAGTTCAGGGTATCTGTGTCTTGGTCATGGACACAACAGCAGTGAGTTTGGGTGGGGTCTTGAACCTACTTGGTTGTTTTCCCCATGGTGGCAGTCCAGCTCAACCATTGGTCCAGTTCCATTAATTTGGGTCGATGTAAAAAGTTGAA
>NW_026907456.1:0-16531 GCF_019802595.1 Syngnathoides biaculeatus
ATCTCTCCAAATGCTTCCATTACCTCTACCGGTATGTCATCAGGACCAACTGCCTTTCCATTTTTATCTTTGTAGTGCCTTTCTACTTCCCCTGAGTAATCATTTCCACTTCCTGGTCCTTGACTCTTGCCTCTTCAACTCTTCCTTCTCTCTCATTTTTTCATTCATAAACTTCTCAAAGCATTCTTTCTATTTAGCACATACTGGCACCAGTCAACACATTTCCATCTCTATCTTTAATCACCCCTAACCTTCTGCACATCCTTTCCATCTCTATCCCTCTGTCTGGCAAACCTGTAGAAATCCTTTCTCTCTCTTCATGTCCAACCTGGGTGTACATGTCTTCATATGCCTCTTGTTTAGCCTCCTTTGCCACCTCACCTTTTGCCCTACGTCGCATCTCGATTACTCCTTTCGCCTCTCTTCAGTCCTCTCAGTATCCCAATTCTTCTTCGCTAATCTCTTTCCTTGTATGACTCCCTGTATTTTGGTGTTCCACCACAAGTCTCCTTCTCCCCTTCCTACAGATGACACACCAAGTACTCTCCTGCCGTCTCTCTGATCACCTTGGCTGTCGTCGTCCAGTCTCCGGGGAGCTTCGGTTGTCCCATCGAGAGCCTGTCTCACCTCTTTCCGGAAGGCTGCACAACATTCTCCTTTTTCAGCTTCCACCACATGGTTCTCTGCTCTACCTTGTCTTCTTAATCTTCCTACCCACCACCAGAATCATCCTACATACTACCCTCCTATGTGTCGAGCTACACTCTCCCCTACCACTACTTTACAGTCAGTAACCCCTTCAGATTACATCGGGTCTGCAACAAAATATAATCTCCTGAGGGGTTCTAACCTCCGCTCTTGTAGGTCACAATTGTTCCTCCCTCTTCTGGAAATAAGTGTTCACTAAGCATCTCCATCCTTTTGCAAAGTCCACCACAATCTGCCCTTCAAAGTTCCTTTCTGGATGCCGTACTTACTCATCACTTCTTCAATCGCCCCTGTTTCCTTTACCAATATGTCAATTACAATCTGCACCAATCACAACTCTCTCGCTGTCTGGGATGCTCAGAACTACTTCATCTAGTTCCTTCAGAATTTCTCTTTAACTCTAGGTCACATCCTACCTGTGGTGCATAGCCGCTAACCACATTATACATAACACCCTCAATTTCAAATTTAGTCTCATCACTCGATCTGATACTCTTTTCACTCCAAGACATTCTTAGCCAGCTCTTCCTTTAAAAAAACCCCTACTCCATTTCTCTTCCCATCTACTCCGTGGTAGAATAATTAAACACTGCTCCCAAACTTCTAGCCTACTACCTTTCCACCTGCTCTCTTGGATGCACAGAATATCAACCTTTCTCCTAATCATCATGTCAACCAACTCCTGTGCTTTTCCTGTCATAGTCCCAACATTCAAAGTCCCTACACTCAGTTGTAGGCTCTGTGCATTCCTCTTTTTCTTCTGACGCTGGATCCGGTTTCCTCCTCTTCTTTGTCTTCGACCCACAGTAGCTGAATTTCCACCGACGCCCTGCAGGTTAGCAGTGCGGGGGCGGGCGTTGTTAACCCGGCCACGACCGATCCGGTATGGGATTCTTTAGATGAACGCTCATATTTGTTTGGCACAGTTTTTACGCCGGATGCCCTTCTGACACAACCCTCTGCATTTATCCGGGCTTGGGACCGGCCTACAGATTGCACTGGTTTGTGCCCCATAGGGCTGCATTACATATATATATATATATATATATATATATAATATATATTTTTTTTTTTCCCACAAACACAACACAGAAAAGCATGCATGTACACACATAGACCCTTTTATACACATATATGTAATTTTATCTGTCCCCCTGGCCTCAAGGTCTGTGATTAACTGGCCCCCAGGAGATGCCTCCGTTTTGGTCTGTAAGACAAAGACGACGTGAAATTTCGCTTTGCCCCTGCCCCCGTGCGCGCGGAGGGGCGATTTCCGGTTAGGGCTGGAATGGTGTGTGTGTGTGTGTGTGTGTGCCTGCGGAAATTGACCCCCCTGTGCCACGCCATCGCGCCCCCAGAAGCCTCGTGTAGAACTGCGGCGCCTCCTGTACCGGGGCGTCCGCCCAGTCCTGGTCATCCTCCCAATACCGCCCCATCTTCCCGTTTTCCTCGTGTTCGGCAAGCGGTGGAATGTCTTTTAAAATTTTTTAAAAAGGCACCTGTTGTGCCCATTATACAAAGTCTATTCTGTACAGTACAGAAAGTGACACAAAGTGTCCAAGAACATTTCATGTCTTCATGAACAACCATTGTTTTAAAATATTAATCACTTGTTTCTTAATTTATCCAAACATTACATCAGGTTTCTAACAGTGAAATCAGTCTGTGTATGTTAGCCAACGCGTTCTATGTGTGCTATACGTCGACGTTTAGGCTATATGCTTAGCCTCTATCAATACGGAAGCACACTGCTAACTTTTTAAACATTGACATTGCTAATTATGTTAAACACAAATCAGGGCGGGTGGCCGGATTCCGTTCCACCGACTTACATGCACCTGGTGGCTGCTCCTAACGCGGATTTCTTTTTTTTTTATCCGAGGCCCAAAAACCCTTTGCAGCAGAGAAGTACCTCCTAGCATGCGCATTGTTCCGGACGGGTCCTCCATACAGGAAGCCCTGACCTCTCCTGACGGAGTTCTTCCTCTCTCGTCCTGCTCGGCATTCTTCCCACAGTCACCATCTGGTGGGTCTGCAGAGGTACTGCCAGACTCAAAGCATCACTTTTTTTTTTTTCCACCCCAGGCAGCGAGTGAAGATAAACACCACAGTAGGTCCTAGACGGGGAAAGGAAATCACGGCATCCCGTAGGAAGCACTCCAACAATATATACAAATTTTAAACATGTACAAATGATTTTAAAACCCTGGCTGTCTAAATAACTCCTGTGTTGTCGTTTTGCCGCGCAAGCACGTGTGAGTATCAGGGTTTATATATATATATATATATAATATATATATATTATATATATATTATATAAAAAACACACATAAACAAGAACACATGCATTGACGCATAGACCCTTTCATACACATATTTGTAATTTAGTCTGTCTCCATTCTCAAGGTCTGTGATTCATTGGCCCCCAGGAGATTTCTCCGTTCGGGCCTGTAAGACAAAGAAGACATGAGATTTTGCGTTCCCCCTCGTCCCCGTGCGCGCGGAGGGGCGATTTCGGGTGAGGGCTGGAATGGTGTGTGTGTGCCTGCGGACATCGACCCACCCCTGCGCCACGCCATCGCGCCCCCAGAAGCCTCGTGTAGGCCTGCGGCGCCTCCTGTACCGGGCGTCCGCCCAGTCCTCATCATCCTCCCAATACCGCCCCATCTTCCCGTTTTCCTCGTGTTTGGCAAGCAGTGGAATGTCTTTTTATAATTTTTATAAAGGCACCTGTTGTGCCTATTATACAAAGTCTATTCTGTACAGTCCAGGTGTCCTAATAAAGTGTTCAAGAACGTTTCTTGTCTTCATGAACAACCATCCTTTTATATATACACACTTGTTTCATAAATTTATACAAACATTACATCAGGTTTCTAACAGTGAAAATCAGTCTGTGTATGTTAGCCAATGCGTTGTATGTGTGCTGTACGTCAACGTTTAGGCTATATGCTTAGCCTCTATCAATACGGAAGCACACTGCGAACTTTCTAAACATTGATATTGCTCATCATGTTAAACACAAATCAGGGCAGGTGGCCGGATTCCGGTCCACCGACTTACATGCACCCGGTGGCTGCTCCTAACGCGGATCTCTTTTTTTTTCATCTGAGGCCCAAAAACCCTTTGCAGCAGAGAAGTACCTCCTCACATGCGCATTGTTCCGGACGGGTCCTCCATACAGGAAGCCCTGACCCCTCCTGACGGAGTTCTTCCTCTCTCGTCCTGCTCGGCATCCTTCCCACAGTCGCCATCTGGTGGGTCTGCAGAGGTACTGCCAGACTCGAAGCGTCGCTTTTTTTTTTTTTCCACCGCAGGCGCGGGTGAAGACAAACACCACAGTAGGTCCTAGACGGTGAAAGGAAATCACAGCATCCCGTAGGAAGCACTCCTACAATATATACAATATTTTAAACAATGTACAAATGATGTTTAAAACCCTGGCTGTCTAAATAACTCCTGTGTTGTCATTTTGCCGCGCAAGCACGTGTATCAGGGTTTATATATATATTATATATATATATATATTATATATATATATATATATATATATAAATTTATATATATTATATATACACACACATAACCAAGAAAACATGCATTGACGCATGGACCCTTTTATACACATATATGTAGTTTAGTCTGTCTCCCTGTCCTCAAGGTCTGTGATTCATTGGCCCCCAGGAGATGTGTCTGTTCGGGCCTGTAAGACAAAGAAGACATGAGATTTCGTGTTCCCCCTCGTCCCCGTGTGCGCGGAGGGGCGATTTCGGGGGAGGGCTGGAATGGTGTGTGTGTGTGTGTGTGTGCCTGCGGACATCGACCCACCCCTGTGCCACGCCATCGCGCTCCCAGAAGCCTCGTGTAGGCCTGCGGCGCCTCCTGTACCGGGCGTCCGCCCAGTCCTCATCATCCTCCCAATACCGCCCCATCTTCCCGTTTTCCTCGTGTTCGGCAAGCAGCGGAATGTCTTTTTATAATTTTTATAAAGGCACCTGTTGTGCCTATTATACAAAGTCTATTCTGTACTGCTCCTAACGCGGATTTCTTTTTTTTCATCTGAGGCCCAAAAACCCTTTGCAGCAGAGAAGTACCTCCTCGCATGCGCATTGTTCCGGACGGGTCCTCCATACAGGAAGCCCTGACCCCTCCTGACGGAGTTCTTCCTATCTCGTCCTTCTCTGCATCCTTCCCACAGTCGCCATCTGGTGGGTCTGCAGAGGTACTGCCAGACTCGAAGCATCGCTTTTTTTTTCCACCGCAGGCGCGGGTGAAGACAAACACCACAGTAGGTCCTAGACGGGGAAAGGAAATCACGGCATCCCGTAGGAAGCACTCCTACGATATATACAATATTTCAATGTACAAATGATGTTTAAAACCCTGGCTGTCTAAATAACTCCTGTGTTGTCGTTTTGCCGCGCAAACACGTATGAGTATCAGGGTGTGTGTATATATGTATACATATATATATATATATATATATATATATATATATACACACATAACCAAGAAAACATGCATGTACACATATACCCTTTTATATACATATATGTAATTTAGTCTGTCTACCTGGCCTCAAGGTCTGTGATTCACTGGCCCCCAGGAGATGTCTCCATTCGGGCCTGTAAGACAAACAAGACATGAGAATTCGCTTTCCCCCTCCCAGAGTGCGCGCGGAGGGGCGATTTTGGGTTAGGGCTGGAATGGTGTGTGTACGTGCCTGCGGACATTGACCCCCCCCCCCCCCCCTGCGCCACGCCATCGCACCCCAGAAGCCTCGTGTAGGCCTGCGGCGCCTCCTGTACCGGGCCTCCGCCCAGTCCTCGTCATCCTCCCAATACCGCCCCATCTTCCCGTTTTCCTCGTGTTCGGCAAGCGGCGGAATGTCTTTTTATAATTTTTATAAAGGCACCTGTTGTGAAGCACACTGCTAACTTTCTAAACATCGATATTCCTAATCATGTTAAACACAAATCAGGGCGGGTGGCCGGATTCCGGTCCACCGACTGACATGCACCCGGTGGCTGCTCCTAACGCGGAGTTCCTTTTTGTATTCGAGGCCCAAAAACCCTTTGCAGCGGAGAAGTACCTCCTCGCAGGCGCATTGTTAAGGAGCGCGGGCATGAACCAGGCATGGTATGCGGGTGAGGGAAACCCGCATGCGGGCTTCAAACCCACTGGTAGCGCGGGCTGGGTGAATGAAATATGTGACTTCCGCACTCTTTGTTCTAGTTGGATGAATGACAACCATGACTTCCACACTTAGGGTGCGCAGGCATGAACCAGGTATTGTATGCGGGTGACGGACACCCGAAAGCGGGCGAAGGACACCCGCAAGCAGGTTTGCAGCGCAATGGTTGTGCTGGATAGATAAAAGGCAACCATGACTCAAAACTTAGGGTTTGCGGGCATGAACCAGGCATAGTATGCAGAGGGGAACGCACCCAAGCGGGTTTAAAGCGCACTAGTTGAATGACTACCATGACTTCCACACTTTGGGTGCACGGGCATGAAACAGGCATGGGATGCGATGGGAAGACGCACCCAAGAGGGCTTCCAGCGCACTGATTGTGCTCGATGGATGAAAGGCAACCATGACTTTAACACTTAGGGCGACGGGAATGAACAACGCATGTTATGCGGGTGAAGGACACCCGCAAGCGTGCTTCTAGCGGACTTGTTGTGCTGGCTGGATGTATGACAACCATGACTTCCACACTTGGGGTGCGCGGGCATGAACCAGGCATGGTATCCAGCTGAAGGACACCCGAAAACGGGCTTGCAGCGCACTGGTTGTACTGGCTGGATGAATGGCAACCATGACTTCTCCACTTAGTTTGCGTGGGCATTAACCAGGTGAGGTGAGGGACACCCGCATGCGGGCTTCAAACCCACTGGTAGCGCGGGCTGGGTGAATGGAATATGTGACTTCCGCACTGTTTGTTCTAGTTGGATGAATGACAACCATGACTTCCACACTTAGGGTGCGCAGGCATGAACCAGGTATTGTATGCGGGTGAAGGACACCCGCAAGCGGGCGAAGGACATCCGCAATCAGGCTTGCAGCGCAATGGTTCTGCTGGGTGGATAAAAGGCAACAATGACTTCCACACTTCGGGTTTGCGGGCATGAACCAAGCATGGTATGCAGCTGGGAACGCACCCAAGCGGGCTTCCAGCGCACGAGTTGAAAGACGACCATGAATTCCAAACTTAGAGCACACGGGCATGAACAACGCATGTTACGCGGAAGAAGGACACCCGCAAGCGGGCTTGCAGCGCAACGGTTGTGGTGGCTGGATGAAAGACAACCGTGACTTCCGCACACGTTGTGCTGGATGGATGAAAGACAACCAGACTTCCGAATTTAGAGTGCGTGGTCATGAACCAGGCATTATATGCGGGTGAAGGACTTCCGCAAGCTAGATTGCAGCGCGGGCTTCCAGCGGGCTTCCATCGCACTGGTTGTGCTGGATGGATGAATGGCCACCATTACTTCCACACTGGCTGTGCTGGCTGGATGAATGACAGCCATGACTTCAACACCAAGGGTGCACGGACATGAACCAGGCATGGTATGCGGGTGATGGACACCCACAAGCGGTCGTGCAGAGATATGGTTGTGGTGGCTGGATGAAAGACAACTGTGACCTCCACACTTAGGGAGCGCGGGCATGAACCAGGCATGGTATGCGGTTGAAGGACACCCCCAAGCGGGCTTCGAGCGCAATAGTTGTGTTGCATGGATGAATGACAACCGTGACTTCCGCACTGGTTGTGCTCGCTGAATGAATGACAACCGTGACTTCCGCATGGTTGTGCTGGCTGGAAGAAAGGCAACCATGACTTCCACACTTAGGGTGTGCGGGCATGAACCAGGCATGGTATGCAGGGGGAACGCACCCAAGCGGGCTTCCAGCGCACTAGTTGAATGACTACCATGACTTCCACACTGAGAGCACACGGGCATGAACAACGCATGTTACGCGGAAGAAGGACACCTGCAAGCGGAATTGCACCGCAATGGTTGTGCTGGATGGATGAAAGGCAACCATGACTTCCACACTTAGGGTGCACGGACATGAACCAGGCATAGTACGCGGGTGAAGGACACCCAAAAGCGGGCTCGCAGCGCAACGGTTGTGCTGAATGGATGAAAGGCAACCATGAATTCCACACTGGTTGTGCTGGATGGATGAATGACAACCATGACTTCCATACTTAGGGTTCGTGGTCATGAACCAGGCATGGTATGCGGCCGAAGGACACCCGCATGCGGGATTGCAGCGCAATGGTTGTGCTAGATGGATGAAAGGCAACCATGACTTCCACACTTAGGGTGCACGGACATGAACCAGGCATTGTATGCGGGTGAAGGACACCTACAAGCGGGCTTGCAGCGCAACGGTTGTGCTGAATGGATGAAAGGCAACCATGAATTCCACACTGGTTGTGCTGGATGGATGAATGACAACCATGACTTCCACACTTAGGGTGCACGGACATGAACCAGGCATGGTATGCGTGTGAAGGACACCCACAAGCGGGCTTGCAGCGCAACGGTTGTGCTGAATGGATGAAAGGCAACCATGAATTCCACACTGGTTGTGCTGGATGGATGAATGACAACCATGACTTCCACACTTAGGGTGCACGGACATGAACCATGGTATGTGTGTGAAGGACACCCACAAGCGGGCTTGCAGCGCAACGGTTGTGCTGAATGGATGAAAGGCAACCATGAATTCAACACTGGTTGTGCTGGATGGATGAATGACAACCATGACTTCCACACTTAGGGTGCACGGACATGAACCAGGCATGGTATGCAGGTGAAGGACACCCGCAAGCAGGCTTCCAGCGCAAGAGTTGTGCTGGCTGTATGAATGACAACCATGACTTCCAAACTTAGCAAGCGTGGGCATGAACCAGGCATAGTATCTAATGGGAAGAAACACCCAAGAGGGCTTCCAGCTTACTGGTTGTGCTGGATGGATAAGTCAGCCATGACTTCAACAACAAGGGTGCACGGACATGAACAAGGCAGTGTATGCGGGTGAAGGACACCCGCAAGCGGGCTTGCAGCACAACAGTTGAGCTGCATGGATAAAAGGCAACCATGACTTCCAGACTGGTTGTGCTGGCTGGTTGAAAAACAACCTTGACTTCCACACTTGGGGTGCGCGGGCATGAATCAGGCATGGTCTGCAGGTGAAGGACACCCGAATGCGCGCTTGCAGCGCAATGGTTGTAATGGATCGATGAAAGGCCACCATGACTTCCACACTGGCTATGCTGGCTGGATGAATGACAACCATAAATTCTACACTCAGGGTGCGTGGGCATGAACCAGTTATGGTATGCGGGTGAAGAACACCCGAATGCGCGCTTGCAGCGCAATGGTTGTAATGGATGGATGAAAGGCCACCATGACTTCCACACTGGCTGTGCTGGCTGGATGAATGACAACCATAAATTCTACACTCAGGGTGCGTGGGCATGAGCCAGGCATGGTATGCGGGTGATGGAAACCCGCAAGCGGTAGTGCAGAGCTATGGTTGTGGTGGCTGGATGAAAGACAACCATGACCTCCACACTTAGGGATTGCGGGCATGAACCAGGAATGGTATGCGGTTGAATGACACCCCCAAGCGGGCTTTGAGCGCAGTAGTTGTGTTGCATGGATGAATGACAACCGTGACTTCCGCAAGGTTGTGCTGGCTGGATGAAAGGCAAACATGACTTCCACACTTGGGGTGTGCGGGCATGAACCAGGCATGGTATGCAGGGGGAACGCACCCAAGCGGACTTCCAGCGCACTAGTTGAATGACTACCATGACTTCCACACTTGGAGCACACGGGCATGAACAACGCATGTTACGCGGAAGAAGGACACTTGCAAGCGGGCTTGCAGCGTACAGGTTGTTGTGGCTGGATGAATGACAACCTTGACTTCCGCACTGGTTATGCTTGATGGATGAATGACAACCATGATTTCTGGAGCACACGGGCATGAACAACGCATGTTACGCGGAAGAAGGACACCTGCAAGCGGAATTGCAGCGCAATGGTTGTGCTGGATGGATGAAAGGTAACCATGACTTCCACACTTAAGTTGCGCATGAACCAGGTATGGTATGCGGGTGAACGACACCCGCAATCAGGCTTCCATCGCACTGGTTGTGCTGGCTTGATGAATGACAACCATGAATTCCATACTTAGTTTGCGCGGTCATGAACCAGGCATGGTGTGCGGCTGAAGGACACCCGCATGCGGGATTGCAGCGCAATGGTTGTGCTGGATGGATGAAAGGCAACCATGACTTCCACACTGGTTGTTCTGGCTTGTTGAATGACAACCATGACTTCCACACTTAGGGTGCGCGGGCATGAACCAGGCATGGTATGCGGCTGAAGGACACCCGCATGCGGGATTGCAGCGCAATGGTTGTGCTGAATGGATGAAAGGCAACCATGAATTCCACATTGGTTGTGGTGGATGGATGAATGACAACCATGACTTACACACCTAGGGTGCATGGACATGAACCAGGCATGGTATGCGGGTGAAGGACACCCACAAGCGGGCTTGCAGCGCAACGGTTGTGCTGAATGGATGAAAGGCCACCATGACTTCCAGACTGGTTTTTCTGGCTGGTTGAATGACAACCATGACTTCCACACTTCGGGTGCGCGGGCATTAACCAGGTATGGTATGCGGGTTAAGGACACCCGCAAGCGGGCTTGCAGCGCAACGGTTGTGCTGGATGGATGAAATGCCACCATGAATTCCACACTGGTTGTGCTGGCTGGTTGAATGAAAACCATGACTTCCACACTGGTTGTGCTGGATGGATGAAAGACAACCATGACTTCCAAATTTAATGTGCGCGAGCATGAACCAGGCATGGTATGCGATAAGAAGATGCACCCAAGAGGGCTTCCAGCTTACTGGTTGTGCTGGATGGATGAATGACAACCATGACTTACACACCTAGGGTGCGCGGGCATGAACCAGGCATGGTATGCGGGTGAAGGACACCCACAAGCGGGCTTGCAGCGCAACGGTTGTGCTGCACTGATGAAAGCCAACCATGACTTCCTGACTGGTTGTGCTGGGTGGTTGAATGACAACCATGACTTCCACACTGGTTGTGCTGGCTGGATGAATGACAACCATGACTCCCACACTTAGGGTGCGCGGGCATGAACCAGTCTTGGTATGCGGGTAAAGGACACCTGCAAGCGGGCTTGCAGCGCAACGGTTGTGCTGCATGGATGAAAGGCAACCATGACTTCCAGACTGGTTGTGCTGGGTGGTTGAATGACAACCATGACTTCCACACTTAGGGTGTGCGGGCATGAACCAGGCATGGTATGCAGGGGAAACGCACCCAAGCGGGCTTCCAGCGCACTAGTTGAATGACTACCATGACTTTCACACTTAGAGCACACGGGCATGAACAACGCATGTTACGCGGAAGAAGGACACCTGCAAGCGGGCTTGCAGCGTGCAGGTTGTGGTGGCTGGGTGAATGACAACCATGACTTCCACACTTAGAAAGCGCGGGCATGAACCAGGCATGGTATCCGTTTGAAGGACTTCCCCAAGAAGGCTTCCAGCGCAAAAGTTGTGTTGCCTGAATGAATGACAACCGTGACCTCCGCACTGGTTGTGCTGGCTGGATGAAAGGCAACCATGACTTCCACACTTAGCATGCGCGGCCATGAACCAGGCATTGTATGCGATGGGAAGACGCACCCAAGAGGGCTTCCAGCGCACTGGTTATGCTGGATGGATGAAAGGCAACCATGACTTCCACACTTAGGGTGCGCGGGCATGAACCAGGCAGGGTATGCTGGGGGGGGGGGGGGGGGACCCACTCAAGCGGAATTCCAGCACACTGGTTGTGCTGGCTGGATGAATGACAACCATGACTTTCAAACTTAGTGTGCGCGGGCATGAACCAGGCATGGTATCAGATGGGAAGACCCACCCAAGAGGGCTTCCAACGCACTGGTTGTGCTGGATGGATGAAAGGCAACCATGACTTCCACACTTAGGGTGCATGGACATGAACTAGATATGGTATGAGGGTAAAGAACATCCGCAAGCGGCCGTGCAGAGCAATGGATGTGGTGGCTGGATGAAAGAGAACTGTGACTTCCACATTTAGGGAGCGCGGACATGAACCGAGCATCGTATGCGGGTGAAAGACACCCGCAAGCGGGCTTGCAGCACAACAGTTGTGCTGCACGGATGAAAGGCAACCATGACTTCCAGACTGGTTGTGCTGGCTGGTTGAAATACAACCATGACTTCCACACTTAGGGTGCACGGACATGAACCAGGCATGGTATGCAGGTGAAGGACACCCGCAAGCAGGCTTCCAGCGCAAGAGTTGTGCTGGCTGTATGAATGACAACCATGACTTCCAAACTTAGCAAGCGTGGGCATGAACCAGGCATGGTATCCGATGGGAAGACACACCCAAGAGGGCTTCCAGCTTACTGGTTGTGCTGGATGGATAAAAGGCAGCCATGACTTCAACACCAAGGGTGCGCGGGCATGAACCAGGCATGGTATGCAGGTGAAGGACACCCACAAGCGGGATTGCGGCGCAATGGTTGTGCTGGATGGATGAAAGGCCACCATGACTTCCACACTGGTTGTCCTGGCTGGATGAATGACAACCATGACTTCCACACTTAGGGTGCACGGGCATGAACCAGGCATGGTATGCGGGTGATGGACACCCGCAAGCAGGCGTGCAGAGCAATGGTTATAGTGGCTGGATGAAAGACAACCGTGACTTACACACTTAGGGAGCATGGGCATGAACTAGGCATGGTATGCGCGTGAAGGACACCCCGAAGCGGGCTTCCAGCGCAACAGTTGGGTGTCCTGGATGAATGAAAACCGTGACTTCCGCACTGGTTGTGCTTGCTGAATGAATGACAACCGTGACATCCGCACTGCTTAAGCTGGCTGGATGAAAGGAAACCACGACTTCCACACTTAGGGTGTGCGGGCATGAAACAGGCATGGTATGCAAGGGGAACGCACCCAAGCGGGCTTCCTGCGCACTAGTTGAATGACTACCATGACTTCCACTCTTAGAGCACACGGGCATGAACAACGCATGTTACGCGGAAGAAGGACACCTGTGTGTGGGCTTTCAGTGCGCACGTTGTGGTGGCTGGATGAATGACAACCTTGACTTCCGCACTGGTTATGCTGGATGGATGAATGACAACCATGACTTCCACACTTAGGGAGCGCGGGCATGAACCAGGCATGGTATCCGTTTGAAGGACTTCCCAAAGCAGGCTTCCAGCGAAATAGTTGTGTTGCCTGGATGAATGAAAACCGTGACTTCCGCACTGGTAATGCTGGCTAAGATGAAAGGAAACCATGACTTCCACACTTAGGGTGCGCGGGCATGAACCAGGCATGGTATTCGGGTGAAGGACACCCGCAAGCAGGCTTGCAGCGCCATGGTTGTGCTGGCTGGATGACAACCGTGACTTCCACACTGGTTGTGCTGGCTAGATGAATGACAACCATGATTTCCACACTTAAGGTGCGCGGGCATGAACCAGGTATGGTTTGCAGGTGAAGGACGCCCGCAAGCAGGCTTCCAGCGAACTGGTTGTGATGGCTGGATGAAAGACAACCGTGACCTCCACACTTAGGGAGCGCGGGCATGAACCAAGCATGGTATGCGGTTGAAGGACACCACCAAGCGGGCTTCGAGCGCAATAGTTGTGTTGCCTGGATGAATGACAACCGTGATTTCCGCACTGGTTGTGCTCACTGAATGAATGACAACCGTGACTTCCGCATGGTTGTGCTGACTGGATGAAAGGCAACCATGACTGCCACACTTATGGTGCGCGGGCATGAACCAGGCATGGTATGCGTGTGAAGGACACACGCAAGCAGGCTTTCAGCGCACTGGTTGTGCTGGCTGGATGAATGACAACCGTGATTTTCACACTTAAGGTGCGCGGGCATGAAACAGGTATGCTATGCGGGTGAAGGACACACGCAAGCAGGCTTTCAGCGCACTGGTTGTGCTGGCTGGATGAATGACATCCATGACTTCCATACTTAGGGTGCGCGGTCATGAACCAGGCATGGTATGCGGCTGAAGGACACCCGCATGCGGGATTGCAGCGCAATGGTTGTGCTAGATGGATGAAAGGCAACCATGACTTCCACACTTAGGGTGCACGGACATGAACCAGCCATGGTATGCGGGTGAAGGACACGCACAAGCGGGCTTGGAGCGCAACGGTTGTGCTGAATGGATGAAAGGCAACCATGAATTTCACACTGGTTGTGCTGGATGGATGAATGACAACCATGACTTCCACACTTTGGGTGCACGGAAATGAATCAGGCATGGTATGCGTGTGAAGGACACTCGCAAGCAGGCTTCCAGCGCAAGAGTTGTGCTGGCTGTATAAATGACAACCATGACTTCCAAACTTAGGGTGCGCGGGCATGAACCAGGCATGGTATCCGATGGGAAGACACACCCAAGAGGGCTTCCAGCTTACTGGTTGTGCTGGATGATAAAAGGCAGCCATGACTTCAACACCAAGGGTGCACGGACATGAACCATGCATTGTAAGCGCGTGAAGGACACCCGCAAGCAGGCTTCCAGCGCACTGGTTGTGATGGCTGGATGAATGACAACAATGACTTCTATACTTCGGCTACGCGGTCATGAACCAGGCATGGTATGCGGCTGAAGGACACCCGCATGCGGGATTGCAGGGCAATGGTTGTGCTAGAAGGATGAAAGGCAACCATGACTTCCACACTTAGGGTGCACGGACATGAACCAGGCATGGTATGCGGGTGAAGGAAACACACAAGCGGGCTTGCAGTGCAACGGTGGTGGTGAATGGATGAAAGGCAACCATGAATTACACACTGGTTGTGCTGGATGGATGAATGACAACCATGACTTCCACACTTAGGGTGCACGGACATGAATCAGGCATGGTATGCGTGTGAAGGACACCCGCAAGCAGGCTTCCAGCGCAAGAGTTGTGCTGGCTGTATGAATGACAACCATGACTTCCAAACTTAGCGTGTGTGGGCATGAACCAGGCATGGTATCCGATGGGAAGACACACCCAAGAGGGCTTCCAGCTTAGTGGTTGTGCTGGATGATAAAAGGCAGCGATGACTTCAACACCAAGGGTGCACGGACATGAACCAGGCATGGTATGCGGGTGAAGGACACCAGCAAGCAGGCTTCCAGCGCACTGGTTGTGATGGCTAGATGAATGACAACCATGACTTCCATACTTAGGGTGCGCGGTCATGAACCAGGTATGGTATGCGCGTTAAGGACACCCCCAAGCGGGCTTCCAGCGCAATAGTTGGGTTGCCTGGATGAATGACAACCTTGACTTCCGCACTGGTTATGCTGGATGGATGAATGACAACAATGACTTCCACACTTAGGGAGCGCGGGCATGAACCAGGCATGGTATCCGTTTGAAGGACTTCCCCAAGCAGACTTCAAGCGAAATAGTTGTGTTGCCTGGATGAATGAAAACCGTGACTTCCGCACTGGTTATGCTGGCTAGATGAAAGGCAACCATGACTTCCACACTTAGGGTGCGCGGGCATGAACCAGGCATGGTATGCGGGTGAAGGACACCCGCAAGCAGGCTTCCAGCGCACTGTTTGTGCTGGCGGTATGAATGACAACCATGACTTCCAAACTTAGCGTGCGCGGGCATGAACCAGGCATGGTATCCGATGGGAAGACACATCCAAGAGG
Organism: Syngnathoides biaculeatus; assembly: GCF_019802595.1. Classification (NCBI taxonomy): domain Eukaryota; kingdom Metazoa; phylum Chordata; class Actinopteri; order Syngnathiformes; family Syngnathidae; genus Syngnathoides; species Syngnathoides biaculeatus. The sequence continues at coordinate 15,519 of NW_026907456.1, forward strand.
GCTTCCAGCTTACTGGTTGTGCTGGATGGATAAAAGGCAGCCATGACTTCAACACCAAGGGTGCAGGACATGAACCAGGCATGGTGTGCGGGTGAAGGACACCCGCAAGCGGGCTTGCAGCACAAGGGTTGTGCTGCATGGATGAAAGGCAACCATGACTTCCAGACTGGTTGTGCTGGCTGGTTGAATGAAAACCATGACTTCCACACTCGGGGTGCGCGGGCATGAACCAGGCATGGTATCCGATGGGAAGACGCACCCAAGAAGGCTGCCAGCTTACTGGTTGTGCTGGATGGATAAAAGGCAGCCATTACTTCAACACCAAGGGTGCAGGACATAAACCAGGCATGGTGTGCGGGTGAAGGACACCCGCAAGCGGGCTTGCAGCGCAACGGTTGTGCTGCATGGATGAAAGGCAACCATGACTTCCAGACTGGTTGTTCTGGGTGGTTGAATGACAACCATGACTTCCACACTTAGGGTGTGCGGGCATGAACCAGTCTTGGTATGCGGGTAAAGGACACCTGCAAGCGAGCTTTCAGCGCAAGAGTTGTGCTGGATGGATGAAAGACAACCAGACTTCCATACTTTGGGTGTGCGGTCATGAACCAGACATGGTATGCTGGTGAAGGACACCCGCAAGCGGGATTGCAGCGCAATGGTTGTGCTTGATTGATGAAAGGCCACCATGACTTCCACACTGGTTGTGCTGGCTGGATGAATGACAGCCATGAATTCTACATTTAGGGTGCACGGGCATGAACCAGGCATGGTATGCGGGTGATGGACACCTGCAAGTGGCCGTGCAGAGCAATGGTTATAGTGGCTGGATGAAAGACAACCGTGACTTCCACACTGGTTGTGCTGGCTAGATGAATGACAACCATGATTTCCACACGTAGGGTGCGCGGGCATGAACCAGGTATGGTATGCGGGTGAAGGACACCCCCAAGCGGGCTTCCAGCGCAATAGTTGGGTTGCCTGGAAGAATGACAACCTTGATTTCCGCACTG
>NW_026907457.1:0-16647 GCF_019802595.1 Syngnathoides biaculeatus
CCATCCATCCATTTATTTAGCCACTTATCCTCACAAGCGTCATGGCAAGTGCTGGAGCATATCCCAGCTGTCACTGGCCAGGAGGCTGAACTGGTTGCCAGCCAATCGCAAGGGACACCGAGACAAACAGCCACACTCACAATCACACCTCGGGGCAATTTAGAGTGTCCAATAAATGTTGCATGTTTTTGGAATGTGGGAGGAAACCAGAGTGCCCGGAAAAAACCCACGCAGTCACGAGGAGAACAAGCAAACTCCAGACAGGCGGGTCCAGGGTTGAACACAGGACCTCAGAACTGTGAGGCCAACACTTTACCAGCTGATCCACCATGCCGCCTCCAATGTATACATCTTTGTCTGAATTTCCATATTTTTTATATTTTGTCACATAACATTATTGCAGGTCGAGGACAGTTATTGCAGTGTTAATATTTAATTGAAGAATATACTCATTACTCTAATTGTTGATAGTTTCAATGTTTATTGATGAAATAAAACAATATGATAATGTGGGGAGTGACATGAATGTTGATTTTCATCACGATCCAAGATTCGACCATAGAAGCGGTTGGACTTGTCTTCTGGATGAAATATTGATGAATATTTTTATGAATGCAGTAAAATGTTGAGATGATTCACTTGATTTACACTATAATGCAGAAAAAACCTTTCAGTTTCACTGGTGCTGGCTCAGCATCCTGTAGGTTTTCAGCCTTGTTGCCATGGTGACAGATTTAGAAAGACAACCTTGCCAGCTTTCAACAGCCGTGATCGTATAGTGGTTAGTACTCTGCGTTGTGGCCGCAGCAACACCATTTCCAAGGTGACTGTTGGTAATAGACTAAGACGTCATGGTTTGAAAGCATGCATGGCACGGAAGGTTCCCCTGCTTAAACCAGCACATCAAGGCCCGTCTTGAGTTTGCCAATGACCATTTGGATGATACAAAGGAGTCATGGGAGAAGGTTTTGTGGTCAAATGTGACCAAAATGAAACTTTTTGGTCATAATTCTACTCAATGTGTTTTGAGAAAGATGACTGATGAGTTCCATCATAAGAACACCATCCCTGCTGTGAAGCATGGGAGTGTTTTTCTGCACATCATCCAGGATGACTGCACTGTTTTAAGGAGAGGATGACCGCAGCCCATTGAAGATGGGTCACGGCTGGGTTTTTCAACATGACAATGACCCGAAGCACACAGTCAGAAAAACCAAGGAGTGGCTCCGTAAAAAGCGTATCAAGGTTCTGACGTGGCCGACCCAGTGTCCAGACCTAAACTCAATAGAAAATCTTTGGAGGGAGCTGAAACTCTGTGTTTCTCAGTGACAGCCCAGAAATCTGTCTGATTTAGAGAAGATCTGTGTGGAGGAGTGGGCCAAAATCCCTCCTGCAGTGTGTGCAAACCTGGTGAACAACGACAGGAAACGTTTGACCTCTTTAATTGCAAACAAAGACTACTGTACCAAATATTGACATTGGTTTTCTCAGGTGTTCAAATACGTATTTGCAGCTGTATCACACAAATAAATTGTTGAAAAAAATCATACATTGTGATTTCTTGATTTTTCTTATGAGATGATCTCTCTCTCAGTGGACATGGTATGACGATGAACATTTTAGATCAAGCCATGATTTCTCAGTGTTAGAACTTGCAATATACCAGGGTGTTGAAATACTTATTTTCTTCTTCTCTATCTATCTATCTATCTATCTATCTATATATATACTTTCAGCCTCTGGCTAACTACAATTGTGTATCCAATGCTGTTGCAAAACATGAGGCTTCAAAGTAATCGGCACAGAGTTTGGAACGCTTCCAAGGCACGCATAACTGAGCATGTTTCTTCCCCTGTTCAGTGACTTTCACTATTTGCTGGTGGTATTCCTTCTTCACTCATGAACGGGGCACGAGGGCGGACCCAAATGCACGACTCCAGAGACATGCAGACGGTGCAGAGGAAACCTTTATTCAGTCCAAGGTCAGTGTTCAGGTAGGCAGTCCAAACCAGGCAGAAGTAATAGTACGGCAGGCTTACGAGGGTGGTCAGTGGACAGGCATGGGTCGGTACACGGAGAGCAGAAGTCAGGCAAACAGGAGTGCGGGAACGAGGCATCAAGGACGGCGATCTAGCGAAGGACAAGTCGTCCCCCAAGTCTTATATATACTGGGAGGTATCAGCTGAAACAAGGTGCAGGGTTGCTCTGACTAATTGGCTGGCCATGCCCAGCCTGGGCAGGAAGCCAGGAGCATGACAGAAAGAATGCCCAAAAAAATAATAATAATCTTTTGCCGCTGCCTGAACCATTTGTAAAACCAAATGCCACACCAAAAATCACAAGTGTCAAACTCAAGGCCCGGGCGTCAGATCTGGCCCACCACATGATTTTGCATGGCCCGCAAAGGCAAATTAGGTTTGCCAAATTCCATAATTCTCGTTAAAATTTCAAATGGTCAGATCATCAATGATATTGAGGTATTACAACCATTTTTATGTTGAAAAAATAGTTAAAAAACCCATGACCCTTGATATCTAATTCCAAAACAAGTTCAGAAAGTTTATGTGTAAATATGATGAGACGATTAAAGATTTTTATGGTTTCATAACGGTCCTCTAAGGAAACCATAACTGCAGTGTGGCCCGTGACAAAATGAGTTTGACACCCCTGTGATAAACTAATGTGATCTTGATGAATCATACAACAACAAATAAGGTCAATGTCAGGAAGAACAGGTTGAACAATAGCACATAACAGTTAATGATCAGGATGTTCAGTTTGTGTGACGTCACAGCGCCGGAAAAAGATGAAGACCGTCATGCACTGGATGCAAATAGCAGAATGTGCTTTCTGGATCATATTTCATGATTCAATTGATGCATCTCTGCTATGTAATTACTTTAAAATGGCAGATGTGGTTGAGAAAGGAGTTCTCGAGGTATCAAGAAAAAATATATATATTTGTGATCTAACCTTCAAAGAAGACATTTCAGGTGAACATACCAAAAACATCATTCTGAACTGGCTTTGATACCACGTGCAAGAAAACACAACCAAGCTAGCCAGGACTTGAACCTAGAATCTTCTGATCTGTTGTCAGACACATTATCCATTGTGCCACTTGCCCTACACAAGACCTGCACCATCTGGAAACCCATGTATACAATTTTCCCTGTCCCACACCCGCCAAATAACAGCATGGAAAAAGGCGACTGAGGGCCTTTATAACTGCTGTGACCCGGAATTGAACAAGGATTGTGTAGCAACAAAGCAGAGAACTAACCACTACGCGATCACAGCTTTGTGGAAACTGCCACGAAAGTTGGACGTATAAAGCTGTTGGCTGCAGTGAGAAGGTTGATTGATCCAGGACTAACCCAATCGAGGGAATGCCAAATCAGATCGTCTCATGGTAAGGATGCGGTGATTTCATTGGCACTGGCCAAATTTGTCTCCGGGTCGTGACAGGCAAATTCTTAAACTTGTTTTGTCAAGTGATGATCAAGATTGACAATTCTTTGGATGAACCTGTTTTATTGGCAAAAACATCGACTTCAGTATTATATATGGATACTCTATGCCAAGTCTCTCTAATTTTTCCATGTACCTTAATTTATTATCACCTTCTAAATGTTTAACGGTATCAGACAAACTCTGGGTGTCGCACTATAAGATGTATTTTTGTTTTTCGTCTCAACGTACTTAGCATTGAACAATGCTTTGACCGGAAATTATGGCGACATCAACAAAAGCCGTGCAATTTTATGTGTTTCCATAGTGTAGTGGTTATCACGTTCGCCTAACACGCGAATGGTCCTTGGTTCGAGACCGAGTGGAAACAGGCGTTGTTCTGTTGCTTGCTTGTAAGGGAGCTGTTGTCGGAAGGAGGAAACACACAACAAAATGAGGAAGGAAAGAAACAGGAAATGATAAAGGGGGGGGGGACAAGGTAGTGAGGAAGCAAATAATGCGTTTAGGAAGAAAAACAATGATAAAATGATGGGGAAAGAGGGAGGAAGGAAACAAGCAAAAAATATTGGAGCAAGGAAGAAAGCAAACAAGGATTAGAGGAGGCAATGAATGAATGAAGGAAGGACCAGGCAAATGAGATAACCGCTACATTGGTAACCGTCATGTTGACATGTTTGACTGCAAAAAAAACAAATCCTTGTATTCTCATTCAGGTCTGACTTTCCTTGGAAATTTAAGCTCAAGCGAAATACAGAAATCAAAACAACATTCTTGAGGAATTAGTGTTGAGACACAAAAACACAAAATATTAATGGCAAAAAGCTGCCTGGCCACTCAGTTTGCTTTTCCTTTCCTTTCTCTCGGTTTCCTGGTCCTCTTGCACTTGAGAGAGTCTGGCTGCCGACCTCACTTCTCAGAGACCCAACCTCCACCCCACATCTCAAGTCCCATCTTGCAATTCCCCAACTGCCATCATCAGCCAGGGAACAATTTGAAAATTGTGTCAATTTCTGTTTCAGCGTTTAAGGAACTAAAATTAACATTTTCTAGATAAGCTTTAATTTCTGGTTTCACCATTAAAGCCATTCAGGTACAGCACTGCGCACTTCATTTACACTCTCCTTTCATGACCGGTTGAAGTGTTGTCATCTTTTATGAATAAATCAGTGAATACTTAAAAAGGGAAGAAGAGTAGATGATGATGATGATGATGATGACTCTTCAATCAACCTATCACTGATGTTTTCATGGCATGGAAGGAAACCAGAGTGGCCGGAGAAAACCCACACGGAGATCATTTTTGATTGATTGATTGATCATTTTCTTTTTTGATTGTGGTTCTGAACCGCTGGTCCCCCGGGGAGAATATCGGATTCCGTTGCCCGGGAAAGGGACACACGACTGGCATGTTAACTGTGCAATGCATTGTGGGTTTATTCTTGATAGTCTGTCGAGTCATTGTTAGGATTTGTGCATGCTCTCACTCTGAATGGCAGTGCACACTATGAACTGGTTGCCAGTCAGTCACAGGGGACATAATTGACACCATCACTGAGCAGGAATCAAACCTACGCTGCCCACACCCAAGTCAGGTGTGTGTACCACGACACCATCAGTGACTTTCTGTCTCATCTGGTTTTTATTTAATTGTGTTAACGCACCTGCCCCCCACTGCATGTTTGCCCTCTGACAGTTGTGGTCAATGTGAATCTTTTATTTTCCTGAGGGAATCCATTTCATACTCGTGTGAATCCAAATGTCTAACTTTTCTGGTTTGTGGTACTTTACACACCATCCTGTAACAAAAATGTATATCACATTCTATTTCACATTCATAGTGTTTAAGATACTGAGGTCTTTGAGCCTGGGACCTCTCGCACCCTCAGCAAGAAGCATGCCCCCGCCTCGACTATCCAGCCACAAGATGTACCTGTTGACATTTTTTTTTAATCACGCCACTCGACCAGGATTGGACAACCCGTGGCTCTCGTGTCACATGCAGCTTTTTAGCACCGCCCTAGTAAAAATGAATACCAAACAATCCATGTATTATTTATTGTAAATTGAGCAACATTTCTTTCTTTTGTAGTTTTCTTAATTTTTTATTAGGATTACATTAGATTATCTTTTATATACAATGTTTCATCGAGGTGTAATCTGGGGGGCTCTGGGAGAGGGGGTTCTCAATTTATTATTTTTTTTTCTGGGGAGCTTATAACAGGAAACAATTACTCTCAAACTCTTACACTCAGGAATCTCACAAACAAGAGCAAATATATTACATTGCAACAGATGAAAAAAATTAAAAAAAAACTTGCATCAACTCACATAGCTGTATTATAAAGGAGACACATTCACGGATGTTCATAGATTTCTCTTCACAATTACTGTCAAAACTCTGCAAGATCAAGAACACGGTCACCATGCAGCTTCTGGTAACTCTCATTCACACCGCACAATATAAATGGTCGCCCAACGACGCACACAGACCTCGACAACGTCTCCACTTCTCCAGCTCGCGAGTTTATGTTTGAAATTAATGAAACGCATTCAACACTGTGCCTCTGTGACTAAACCCGCTTTGCAAACGTTTTAAACTAACTGATATTCACATTCTACAACAAGAGAATAAAAACAAGTGGAGGAGAACAAAATATGTACCTTCCACCAGGAATCTCACAAACGAGAAAACATTTCTTCCCGGCACACATTAAGTGTGGCTTCAAAATAAAGCACGCAGACGACTTCCTGTGTTTCTCAGATCTTCCACCAACAATTCAACGGCATTTCCCCCCCGACAATGAACATTTTTAAACACACAATGACGTTGAAAAGAACAAAAATGTATAAATGACAGAGAAAGTGCTGGCTTTCAAAATAAAAGTGTCAAGTCAAAACAAAAGTCCACATCCTGTTCCTATTATAGCACAACAACATCACACCATGACATAACCTTAATAGGAGGGTATATAATTGGCAACCAAGACAAGTCTCTGACTTGCCTGACCAGTGAATCAGTGTCAAAAAAGCTTGCAGTGTATTTGTCATTCAAGTCAGGAGTGGGGAATTTTCTACCATTTTTGAGGGGAGGCTTTTTTTGCCCATGAGATGATCAAAACCCCGAATTCATGCAGTCTCGAAACAAAACAACAGGAAGGGGGTATCCAGAGTTGAACTGGAGACCTCTTGATCTGCAGTCAAATCCTCTACCACTGAGATATACCTCCGTGTCGTCCTGCCATCTCTTAGTTCTGTAGACAATTCAATATTCATCATTCGTTCCAGTTGTAAATTGTGTATGATTGAGATCTGTTAGGATCAAAGGATTTGTGCCTACCCGCTGCACGAGATCATTTTAGTTTAATTCCTGATTGTGAGTTTTACTTCTGACACTCACGTCTCTTGTCGATCTGCTTTAGGACCCTTCCATTGTTCTTGGTCCCTGGACTAAGCTATTGAAAAGTCACTTCTGTGGTGCAAGTCGGGCCCTCAATTTTCTTAGTTCACATTGGGGTCGTTTCCGTTACAGACGAATATTGGTGAAAGTGAAAATTATGTCAGTTGTGACCATGGTAAACACACTCAAAGTGGTGTAGACTGAGCAATGGTAACGCTTCTCAGTTATTTTCAGCAGTTGCTTCACGAAGACAAACTTCAACGGTGAAATTTTGAATGATGACAAACTTGGAACAAGTGGACATTTGGATTTTCACCCAATAACTTCAAGTTTACACCTCAGTGACAAATGAAACATTCCTGACAAAAGGAGAAGTCATACAAATGCTCGAGGAGTCAGCTCCAAACCCATGATATGTCTTTTCCTGTGGAATGGGATGTGATTTTAAAGCAGAACCTTTGATATCCATCAGAATGCCGAAGAAACGACCCTGATGTGATTTGAACACGCAACCTTCTGATCTGGAGTCAGACACGCTACCGTGGCACCACAGAGGCAAGGAAGTGTGAAATTTCTGTAGAGGTGTAAGCTCAAAATTAGGGTATATAGTTGGCAACCAATGAAAGTCACTGACATGCCCGACTGGTGAATTCGTGTCAACAAAGCTTGAACAGTATTTGTTACAGTCAGGAGTGGGCAATTTTCCCCCATTTTTGAGGGGAGGTTTTTTTCCCATGAAATGATCAAAACCCTGAATTCATGCAGTTTATGAACAAAACTTTGGAGGTTCTGCATTACTGTGCTTCATGGAGACTTGGCTTTGTGGATGAGTGTCTGACGCTGCCATCACGCCCTGCCTCAACCTCCATTGTGCAGACCGTGTCGCTGAGCTAACACGGAAACCGAAAGGCACTGGAATATGCTTTATATCAACGAGAAATGATGCATGGACATTACACAGTTCAGCACACACTGCAGCCTGCTTTTAGAGTTGCTGGTTTTGAACTGTAAACCGTTTTATTCACCACGTGAGTTCCCCATAAGTTTGTCACGCATGTTTGCTAATGTGCAGAAGTCAGAAAATGTAAAAAAGCAGCAACAGATGTGTTTGTTGTGGCCGAGTGGTTGAGGCAATGGGCTTGAAAGCCATGGGGGTCTCCCTGAGTACGTTTGAATCATTCCAACAATGCAATCATAAGACTCTGGTCTGGGATCAGTCCAGGTCAGTGGTGTGTTCTGTGAGAATATTTGCCTGTTACGATGCAGTATCAACAAATAAATTCTAGCATTACTGCCACTGTATATTTGCATGATAAAATGCAGCAAATATAAATACAAATACAGCAGCATCAAGGCAACACAATCCAACGACACCACGAGACAATCAAACATGAGAAGAAAACGCACCAACAAGAATATGCAAGACAGGAAAAACTTTACAATACAATGTAGAGCAAGACACGCCACTATCAAGATCATGATCTAGACAAGATGATAGGGACAATCTGACAATCCAGTCATAAAAAAAAAATAAAACAAAACAATACACGACACAGGATGATGCACAAACAGATACTAGAAAACAATATGTGATGCAACTCTATACTGTATGTGAGTGTGTGTGTGCCACACACCCCGTGTTGTGTTTATCAGAACGACCTGGAGGAGAGAATCTGACCACAAACTTAGCAGGGAAAAGGTTTCTCTTCAGTAAGTCTTCTCATTTCATTTGCTTTTTTTCCTCACAGAGAAAATTGACAGTGTGACATGTTACATCACATCTGGAGTTTTTTTCATGTCGTCATCAGTGAGGAGAGTGTGACATCATGTCATCACGATCTGATATTGGAGCTGCTCATGATCCTCTACAGTCCCTCAGCTTTGCAGTTTTTCACTTTGGTCAAATTTCTTGGTCCACATTTGCGTGACGTTGAGAGCATTTTGTTTATAGAAGGTTCTCAATGGTTGAAAGACATTCATTTATTTTTTATTGGGAAAATGGATTTGATATACTGTACGAGCAAATTGAGTCATACTCACTGTTTTAACAGGTGTTATTTATCAAAGATTGGTGGAACGGTGTCTCAGTTGGTAAAGCATTGGCCTCACAGTTCTGAGGTCCCGGGTTCAATCCCGGACCCGCCTGTGTGGAGTTTGCATGTTCTCTGTTTGCTTCTATGTGCCCTGTGATTGGCTGGCGACCAGTTGAGGGTGTACCCTGGCTCCTCCCTGAAAATTGCTGGGATTGGCTCCAGCAATAATCCCGCGACCCTTGTGAGCATAAGCGGCTCAGAAAATGGATGGATGGATATACCTTGAATGGCTACCTCAAGAAATATTTAAGTTGTTAAAAGGTGAACTTTAATGAAATTAGAAATTAGAGCTCTATGTGTTGCGCTGTATTTTTTCATACAGATGTTTTTTAAGGTGAATTTTTATTGCACAGAAAAAACATGTTTTTTACATGTTGGATTTCAATTCAAAAATCCATGTTAAAAATTTGAGTCCATAGCCACTACAGTGAACAAACGTATTTCCACCGTGTGAGGGGATTCGCTAGTCCTGCTGATTGACGGCACGTGAGCAACAGTTTCCGTCGTGTAGAACTGGAGTTGTGATATTCACCTGATCCGTGTGAGGTTCCTGCTTGGACACAAGGCCGCTTGGCCTGCTTTCCAAAAAGAAGAATCCCACGAAAGGCAAAAGTTAACATGACTTAAGTCCCCGTCAGGGAACCCAACCCTGGTCTTGCCTGACATGACACGCGGAGATAATGTCCACTATACCAACGAGGAGACGACTACACTTGTTTCCCGGGAACAGATGGTCTTTGCCAGAGTGGGGTGCTGGTGTGGAAATCAAGAGTTGAGAAATGTGAGCTCGATGTCTTACGTTGTATTTTTTCATACAGATATTTTTTAGGGTGAATATTTAAGCAGGAAGTGACGGAGATGGCAGGACCGCCCTCAAGTGGACTCGTTTGTTTCTATTAGTTTTACCTACGGGAAGGTAGCTTGTTGTTCCTTCGTGTTCGCCAAAATGCATCATTGCATTGCTGGACATTGCTTGAACCCTCGGGAGGATGGATGTACCCTTCATAAGTTTGCAAGATACTCAATTCGTCATGAAAAATGGATTGCATGGGTGCAAAGGATGATAGCTTCGTGGGTTCCAAATAACAGGTAGATGTGTTTACAGCTACTAAAAAAGATAATTTGGGGCAGACCACGTAATCCGCCTCTCATAATGTAACAAAAGATCTGCGTCGTATGACAGGGGTGCTAAATGTGTCGATGGGCGCGTCGGACGGCGTCGGGCTCACCGGCGAAAACTGCCGCGTCGGCTCGCGGACGCTGCCGACAATGGCACACTCAGCCGCATGCGACAACAACACCATAAAGCAGCCCGGCTCCACTCCGTGACAACCCACCTCGGCGCCGAAAATGAGCCACTGCAGCCAACAAGGCAAAGCCCGTCGCGGCGTCGGGCTGTGATGGCTCATCTCCGCCGCGGATGTGGATGCGGTTTGGGCGTGATTGCAAATCATCTGAATATAAACAATAGGGTAATATTGCCCCAGTAACTTCACTTGGTTGTGTGGTGTTCTCCTTTTCAAAAAGAGCTCCCGTGTCAGAAGAGGCGTGTTCATCTCCCATAGTAGGGTCCAACGCGTGTTTTCAATGGCAAATGTCCGGGTGACGTCACGGGTCGAGAATGCAGCCAACATGGCAACCACTTGGCTGTCGTCGAATGGAACTTCTCCAACTTCGCGCATGGATGATGCGCTCTCCTTTATTTTTTCGTATAGACATTGAAGTGAATAATGTTATATGTATTTTTCATGACAAAATCCATTTTAGAATGTTTATAGGGATGACACTTAATCTTTAATAAAAGGAAGAATTTTTACATTCCAAACACTTCAAGGTAAATACACGTGGTAACTATAAAACATACAAGATACGTCAATGTAAAAAAGCTTATCTGAATACAGTAGTATAGTAAGTGAATTGAAGTGCAAATACTGACAACTACTAAACAGGCAAGTCATCAGACAACTATAAGTAAAGGTCTTTTCTCAAAGTGTTTTTCAGGTCAATGTGGTATTGATCCTCACGATGCCGGCTGTTGTGCTCAAAGATTGCACCGTTCACTTCCATGTGAAGATCGACCAGATGTCGGCTCCTGTAAGAATACAAAACACTTGGTTTGGACTGAAAAGAAAAAAAAGAAGTTATGAAAGTTTGCGTTGTTCGGCTTTCGCTTGAAATTTCAGGATGAACGTACCCGTGACCTTTACAGGTGAACTTTATTTAACCTCACAGTTCTGAGGTCCCGGTTTAATCCTGGACTCGCCTGTGTGGAGTTTGCGTGGGTTTCCTCTGGGCACTCTGATTTCCTCCCACATCCCAAAAACATGCAACGTTAATTGGACACTCTAAATTGCCCCAAGTCGTGATTTTGAGTGCGGCTGTTGTCTGTCTCTATGTGCCCTGCAATTGGCTGGCAACCAGTTCAGGGTGTACCCCGCCTCCTGCCTGTTGACGGCTGGGTTAGGCTCCAGCAATCCCCCCGACCCTTGTGAGGATAAGCGGCTAAGAAAATGGATGGATGGCCAAAAGTAGTGCTTAGCCTCCATCGTAGAGTATCTTGGTGCCGAGTGAGTTGAGGAACTTCATTTGGAAGTAGTGCTTTGGTATGTTGTGTACTCTAAAGCCAAGTCTAAACCTTTATGCCAGGGATGTCAAACTCATTTTTGTCGTGGGCCACATTGTAAACGACGATAAACATCTTTAACTGTCTCATCATATTTACACATGAAATTTATGAACTAGTTTTGGAATCAGAAATCAAGCCTAATGGGTTTTTCCCAACGACTGTTTGGTCAAGCAAAAATGCTTGTAATATCTCAACGTTATCATTTATGATGTGACAATTTAAAATTTTGGTACTTGTTTGGGAAAAAAAAAATGGAAGTCGATACATATGATTTGCCTCTGCGGGCCACATAAAATCATGCAGTGGGCCAGATCTGGCCCACGGGCCTTGAGTTTGACACCAGTGCTTTTTGAGGATGAATCAATCCCGTACTGCGTGTCACCGGCGGCTTGGAACAGAGATACAGAGAAACTGGAAGATTCACAGAAAGACATTAAAGTTGACGTCTTTGAAAATTCTCATGGATCAATTTTGCCGCTCAGCTCCTTGTTGCGGTTTGTGCTCAAAAAGGTAAATAAATCCAAAAACAGAACCACTGGATGTGCGTTCCAAAGCGGAGAGAAGGTCAAATAAAGTTCAATTGTAAAGGTTCTACTGATACTTGGGCTCATAACAACATTTCAAGCGCGAGCCGTCACTTTTCCAAGGTAGCGTGTGCGCACGTACCTTCCCTGGCTTCTGCCCAAGGCGTCCGTCAAAGCCTTGAGGTAAACGGAACGGTGTCGGCCTCGCTGCAGTTGATGCTCTCCGGTCGAGCAGTGACTCCAGAGGACGTCTGCATCTGACGGGAGACAATCGGGTCTCAGCTGACCGGCGCCACCGTCCATCTCCCAGCAGTCATCGCAGTGGTTCTCCACAGCGCAGGGTTGGAACTTCGACACAGTGTAGCTCTGGATGAAGAACAGTTTTGGCTTGCCGACCAGCGCCGGACAGGCGTCGCCGTTGAAAAAGCGCCGTACATCTTCCAGACGGAGGCCTTCGCAGTTCATGTCCGTGGCCTGGAGGCGATTGTCCATCACCCGGCTGATGATGCAGCAGACGAAGCCGTCGCCACTGCGGTCCGGACTCCTTTGGAAGACTTTTCTGAGCGTTGAGACCGTCTCGATCAGGTTTAGCCATTTATGCAGGGTCACATTGAAGTGCAGTGACTTAAATGCGTGCGCCATCATCTCTAAAGGGGAAAAAAAAAAAAAAGTGTCATCAGAATGATTTGGATCAGCCAACCTTTGAAAATCCTCGATCTGTCGATTTTGTATTGCAAAACTGATTCTCTTTTAATAACAAAATATTAACACACAGATGAAGGAATAGCATAAGTGTCACGGTGTTATAACTCTCTACGTAACTGATATTTGGAGATACACGGTAGAACTACACAAGCAGACGGAATAAATAAATACTAAAGCATGAATGAATTATTCTCTGCAAAGAATGATAAATATTGAGTATTTGTGACCATTTGCTTCACGTATGTCTGTAGTATTCTCCCCAAATTTACCAAGCCTGACACACTGGATGTCCACTGGATTGGATTGAAGCAAAAGATGCTCCAGAAACTCAAATTCTTTACATCTGATTTTAATATTTTACTACTGTAAGTAGTTATTAGGTTCAACATTCTAGAGTGCGATTACAGTTTTTTTTTTTTTTTTAAACTAGGGGGCTTAAATATTTGAACAGGAAAAGACGTATGGTTGATTTGACTCGCCAATCAACCATACAAGTGCACAAATGACAAACACTTTTCCTTAAAAACAAACGCACCATCTTCAAAGCCTTTAGGCTTAGAATCCTTTTCAGCACAAATATTAGAAAAACTTCAGTGTTGTTTCATGAGGCCTCACTTGCTCACCACTAAGTGCAAGGTACCATATTTTCCGCACTATAAAGCGCACCTTCAACGAATGGCCGATTTTAAAACTTTTTTCCACATATAAAGGCACATAGAATAGACCCTACAGTAGACCCTGGGGTTCCGTTATGCATCCATTAGATGGAGCTGCACTAAAGCCGATTAGACCAGATTATAAGGCGCACCGTTGGCTTTTGAGAAAATTAAAGGCTTTTAGGTGTGCCTTATAGTGCGGAAAATACGGGACTGTAGTTCCCAGCCCCAAGTTCTACTGTACACAAAACAGCGTCTTTCAATGTATGCACTGTAGAAGTATACCCCGATTGTACTCACCTCCGTCATTCCCCACGCAGTCTATGATTACGCACTCCCCTCTGGGGTCACTGGTTAATGTGTACCGACTGGACTCTCCTACAGGGATGCAAGCAGAGACATGGTTGAAATTCAACACGGGTTGATCAAATAGAGCAACAAAAGTCTTAGTCTGTGATTTAATATCGTACAGTACATCACAAATGTTGGATGAGACCACTTGAATTTTTCGTCTTACAAAGACATTTTAAAAAGCTGCTGTGCGCTATGAACTTTGGTAGGAATAGTTCGTCAGGTGTCCCAATCAATCAATAGCCTTTGTCATTATATGCTGCGCATACAATGAAATGATGAGTGTGCATCTCCACAAGGTGCAATAAAATTGAATAATTTAAAAAAAAAAAAAAAAATGATGAACATCTTGGGTAACATAAAAACAGAGAAAACAAAGGTACAGTTGCGGCTGAAATAAATGCACCAAAGTGCAGTTGCAAAATGCTACATTAAATTGTTGTGATGTACCTATTTCTATAGTTTGAGTATGACTCTTACCTGGCAAGGGTGGCGCATCACTTCCTCGCGTACTGCTGGCGCATTGACTGAAATGAGATGGAAAATACACGATAAGTCAGTACAACGGGGCAAGAAGACAAAAAACGTTCAAACCAGTTATCCTTTCACCAGTTGACTATTACTAGTTTCATTTCAATTTGGGATTAGGACGGTACGTGAATGTGATTGCGTTTCTTCAAATACTGTCCACACTCCAAGATAATATGTGGGTTGTTTTCACGTGACGTCACCCGCTGTGCTGCCTCGAACGGTGGCCATTTTTGATCCCTGAGCTCCCGTTACTCATACATAGGCATGGTGGACGACATTATGTTTCTAAC
The DNA here is from genome assembly GCF_019802595.1 of Syngnathoides biaculeatus. NCBI lineage: Eukaryota > Metazoa > Chordata > Actinopteri > Syngnathiformes > Syngnathidae > Syngnathoides > Syngnathoides biaculeatus. The sequence goes on from NW_026907457.1 coordinate 14,645, forward strand.
CGCAGTTATTGAAGACGCGACTGACAGCACATCAAGCCCAGACTGACCATTCGGCGACCTGGCCTCAGGACTGCAGTTACAAAGGCGCAGTATTGTGCCCTTGGTCTTTTACTCTATGTGAGTATTTCACAAAATTCATGAATCTTTCAAATGACTAACAAAAAACAATCATAATTGTAATGTTGGCCTTCTGAAATGAGTATTGATTAAGCTTGTTCGCTTAGGTCTGCGACACATCGGCACGATGGAGGTTGAAGCCAGCCGGCATGATAGCGGCGTCGGGCAATCGTCCACAAAGCCAAGTCTCCGTGAAGCACAGAGCCGCAGAATGTTGAATATCTTTCATCGACGATGTCCACACTTAGGAAGACTTTTGTCCAGGATCGCGAGGCTTTGAAGAGCACACCGACGACAAACTCTGGAAAAAGCTTCAGCGAACTGGTCAGAGTTGTCAAAAAATAAGTCAGAAGAAGTCTCTGATGGTTAGCAAGTCCTCTCGTGTACTTGAGTCCCGTAAAATACCAAAACACAAACGGTAATGAGAGCATTTCCGGAGACTTCCACACTCGGTACGCTTGAGGTAGAGAGGTTAAATGGCGGAAGCGCAGCGTGTGTGTGGGTAATTCAGCAAAAAAATGTGACGTCAGTGAAAACAACCCATCATCAATCGGTGAGTGTATAACATTTCAAGCATTTTAAGGATTAAAAGGATTGTGGTGAGTTGTGCAATTTTTGCAAAATTGTGTCATTCAGTAGGTTTTACTAGTACTAAATCAGTATTGCACACACTCACCTGACATCTTGTACACCTTGAGCTTTTTGGCCAGGTCTACCCTGCCGACGTCCATTAAACATTCCTCCAAAAGGTCCACCCTTGTTGGGGAAACCTTCCCCACGTGCTCGAGTTCGACAACCAAGTCCAGGAAATCCTGCGTGAGTGAGAAAACAACGGGAAGTGAGCAACGACTTCAAAATTTCGAGCGGCAACAAAAAGTCCCCCACCAGGACAATTTCCTACCTTGGCAGTTTCCATTTTCTTACGTGGTAGCATGTGACCCAGAAGAAACTTCACACTGCTCACATCATCCTTGGACATGTCCTCGCTGATCTGAGCCATCAGAACTCTGCGGGAGGAAGCAAAATGGACATTATGAATTCCACATTTGTGACATACAAAAACCTGAACATTAAAAGGGGAAAAGGGAATTTTTAATGGCTTGTAGGCAAATATTTGCGTCTCTATATTTGTGGAGCATCTGGCTACTTATTGAATGTGAACATAAAAACAGAAACATCTTTATTTTGCCAACTTTGTCAAAAACACGCGAGGCAGAATGGGGACACCGAGGTCTGGGCCCACCACTTTGTTGGTCTTTTGTCATTTGAAGATGCGTCCATATGGAAGTAGATATGTGCCACCAAAATTTTAATTTAAAAATGCCGTTGTAAAATTCATATTTACTTCAAAGTGATCACATTTTCAAGAGCTGCATTTCAATTTAACATTCCAATGCAAACAAATTCGCCATTTGAAAAAAATTAAACCTTTAAAATTGAAACAATATTTTGAGTCTCCTGAGATTCAACTGGGTACAATTCACTGTCTGAATTCAGTGTTATAAGAAGGCAGGGTTACTTCAGGTCAGAACACAAAACCCCACCGGACGAATTTCAGACAGCGAATTGTAGCCAGTTGAATTTAGCTAATTTTGTATTTAATAAGCTATTGCTAACATATGTTTTATGTTTTGAGGACGACAGATGGGATTCAGTCCTGTGCGAAATCTGGCAATTTTACAGTTTTATAATGTACTACTTTAATTTGTTATATTAAGGTGAAGTGTCCCAACCAAATCAAAAATATGTTGAGAGCTGTTCAACCCACCATTACGCAATCGTGACATAACCGCTCTGACAACAATTTTCTTTCACGATCACTTGGCCACTAGGCCAGTGATCCAGAGGAACCGCTTTCAAATGAGGGCTGAAGCCCAAAAAGTACG
>NW_026907458.1:0-16903 GCF_019802595.1 Syngnathoides biaculeatus
AATATTGTAGTAGATGTATCTATCCACTTTCCAAGGCACATATTCTCACCAGGGTCACGGGTGTGCTCCAGCCCCTCAAAGCTATCTTGGGGGAAGAGGTGGGGTATACCCTGGACTGGTTGCCAGGCAGTCACAGGGCACATAGAAATAAACAAGCATTCACACTCACAATCACACATAGGGGGTAAACCCTTGCAGGCACAGGGAACACATGAAAACTCATTACAGGTGGGGCTTGGATTTTGACCCCAGCTATCAGAACTGTGAGCCAGATGCTCTAACCGGTTGTCCACCATGCGGCCTAAATATAAAATAAAAAAATATTTCATATCATTGCAATGTAATGCTATGTACAGTTTGAATGCTGCTCTTAAATATAGGGAGAATCAAATTTCACTCAACCCGAAAATGTATTGCATATAAAAGTAAAAAAAAATGCTATTAAAGATCAAATGTAAATGTGTTGAGTTTCAAAGTTAAATACAACTGAATTGTATCAGTACATAGCCAATGATTCTTTTCTGCACCACAGCAGGGAGCCTGTGTACCACTGCCACACTCTGAGAATCACAAATCTACATTGTTTAAACGCTTAATACAACACAGACTATGATCCCAAAATACAGGTGTCAAACTCAAGGCCTCGGGGTCTTATTCAGCTTGCTAAGGTAAATCATGCGTGCCGACCTAAAGTTTCTTGCTCAAGTCTGTAATAAAACTTGCCAAACTATGTTCAGTTTTCATAACAGTGCAACAATTCAAGCATGTTCTTTATCAAACACCATTTTAATATAAATGGAACCAGAATTTTAAAAAGTATTCCCCCTAAATTCAGATTTCAAATGAGTTATCTATCAATTCGTCGTGTGTAGGTAATAATGTTATGAGGCAGTTTTGCATGTATATGATTTCACAGTTACAGTCAGGGTTGACTAATAAAGCCCCTTTTTGCAAGACAGAAAATTAATTATAGGCAGCAAAATGTTATTAGATCATCAATGTTGTGGCTACTAAGTGTATGCACCAACAAGGATTCGGGGGGATGTAAAATACCATAAATAGTCATCTTCATATTTGGGCATCTGGAACATCACTGGTACCAATTTCACAGTGGCTCAGCATTCTGTTGTCAAGGAAATAACTAGCTTTACTTATTTTGGATGTTGACTGGGTTTGTAAATGAAGATGTTGAGGTTCTCGCGCAGTGAATGGGTTGGATAGGATTCGAAATGAGCTCATTAGAGGGACAGCCAAAGTTGGCTGTTTCGGAGAGAGCAGACTTTGATGGTTTGGACATGTCCCGAGGCGAGAGAGTGAGTATATTAGTAGAAGGGTGCTCAGGATGGAGCTGCCAGGCAAAAGAGCGAGAGGAAGACCAAAGAAAAGGCTGACGGATGTCGTGAGGGAGGACATGAGGACAGTGGGTGTTAGAGAGGAGGATGCACGACATGGGCGTAGCTGGAAAAAGATGACACGCTGTGGGGACCCCTATCGGGACAAGCCGAAAGGAAAAGAAGAAGGATGCTGACTGGTTTTGTATCCAATGGCATTCAGTGCGTGCGTGTGTTTGTGTGGCACTCTGTTTGTGTGTTTGTGTTGACTCTGGACTTTTAGTTGTAGTCCCTGCCTTGAGATTAAACATTGTGATATCTATCACAGGTCATAGATGCCTTTTTGTTTTCTTTAGGACATTATTCATTTTCATTGCAAATATGTTGCAATCTTACCGTATTTCTGACCTGAGTATGATGCAAACTAAAGCAAATTTGTTCATCATGCATTTTATAAACAAAGCAACTCAATGTGCTTTACATGATTAAAAGCATTGAAGTACAAATAAATAAAAACATTTGAAAATAAAAGTACAATTAAAACAGTGTACAGTGCATGAAATATAATTTCAAAGTTGAAGTCGTCTAAAACCTATTAGAAGAAAGAAGTTTTTAACCTGGATTTAAAAATATTCACACTTGGGCCTGACGTCACCTCTGTTGGCAACTTACTCAATTTTTTTGCACCATAATAGCAAAATGCTGCTTCACCATGTTTGTTTTGGACTCTGCGCTCCGCTATTTGACCCGAGTCTGTCGATCTCAGAGCCCTACTCGGTTTGTATTCCGTAAGCATTTCTTTCTTGTATTCAGGACCTGAACCATTTAGTGATTTGTAGAGCAGTAGCAAAACTTGAAAATCTATTGTAAACCTGACTGGAAGGCAGTGCAAAGACTTTTGAATTGGAGTTATGTGGTCTGACCTCTTCTGTTCTGTTTGCTCTGGTCAGGACCCAAGCTGCAGCATTCTGAATGAGCTGTACCTCTTTATTGCTCTTTTTGGGGGGTCCAGTCAGAAGACCATTACAATGGTCAAGTCTACTTGAGATAAAACCCTTTATGACCTTCTCCCAGTCAACTTGACACATGGAAGCCATTACTCTAGACATGTTCTTCAGATGGTAAAATGGAGTTTTATTAATTTATTTGATATGACTGTCAAAGGTCAGGTCAGAACACCAAGGTTTCAGGCTTAGTCTTTGTTTTTTTATTGATAGTGAGTCCAGGTATTTACAAAAAGCAATCCACTTTTCTATATTGCCAAAAACACTGATCTCACTTTAGTTGTGGTTTAGTTGAATAGAAATTTGGCTCATCCGGTTCTTTATCTGCTACAGACAATGGGAAAACACCTCAATAGAACTGTAGTCATCTGGAGACACTGCTACATATAACTGTGCATCATTTGCATAGCTATGATAGTCAAAATTAAAGCTCTGGAAAAAGTTGACCCAAGGGTAGCATATACACACTGAACAGCAGGAGACGGAGTTGGTTTCTATTTCACGTGACATATTTGTGTTGGATAAATGCTGACCCAGGCAGACCAGGCAGGTTTTTCTCACTCCCAGCATGCTTTGTGGAAGTGACACTCTTTTTATTTTATTATTATTATTATTATTTTTTTACACTATGATCAATTTGTGCACGGGAAGTTACCGTTACACACCAAACCTTAATTTTGATGTAAAAGACCGATTTAAAAACAGTATCACTGTGAACGTTCATGTGCTAAATGTTTCACTTCGTGTGTGTGTGTGTGGGTGTGTGGTCCTTTTCATTATAAATTACAACCATAGACAGTTAATATTTGACAAAGATAGCTGGGTATGCATTTAAACTAGCTCAATTTAGACAGCAGGCAAAAGCGCAAACTGGATCCAATCTGGATAAAACTAGGTTTGATATTTACAGGCTCTGACCCTGGCATTACCTAGCATTCCTGTTTAATATAAGTGTTGTATCAGAATAGATTTAATATATTCCAGGAAAGATGTATTCAGAGGTTGCTTAGTAACAAAATTATTGGTGGATGTTGTAGGGTAATGGGTATGTAACTGGGTTCTATTGAGTGTCCTCCTTACAGTGTCCCTGTAAGTGTGCATGTGTGCGTGTGTGAAGCAAACTGTCATAACTGCCTGTTGCCATGTAGAAGAATGGTTCAAAATTACTGGTAGGACTCTGAAATACTCAAAGGCCAAATACTGTACTATTGTGAATGAACATCATTAATTATTCATTTGAGAGTGTCCATTTTTCGAGGGGGTGGGGTGACTGCCTTTCGGCAAAAAGTCAGCTCTGACAGCCTGCGGCTCCCCACAACTCTGAACAGGATCAGTCACTGGTTTGCACAGGGGAAGTACGTTAGAAGTGAGTGACTTCATCCAAAGGAAAAAAAAAACATTTATCAGTGTAGTTTTGTAGATAGCATTTCCTGTTTTAAGGTCATCCGCTTGTTGTGGTTTCTTGTTTATGATTGTTCCCATTGAAAAAAATATATATCTGGTCATCATCACTGCTGTTCAAGCATTGAAGTATAGTCCAAGAATATTCAATGGTATAATTAAAAAAAAAAAAAAAAAAAGAAAGAAAATAAAAACACAAAGGCACACATTAACTTCCAAGACATTAAAGATTAAATTCTTCATAGGATAACATCATGGTAAGAAAACTGGGAATTATACTTCTAATAGTAATAATAAAAATCCAAAGTCTAATGTAGTGACTGCATTTTTTTAATATCACTTAGCGCATTGTTTCCATTTATGTTTCTGTGTTCAGAACAAGTGTCTGCAAGGATTGTGCAGGAAGTGACTGCAGAGGCAGTGGCGGTGCTAAAGGGAGAGCAGGAAAGTCAAAGGTTGCCTTCAGGTTTGCCACATACACAAAAAATATACATCAGCGACAACATTATAGGGTACACTCCCACCTAAGAAGAGGAAATACAAGAGCTGTGTGAAAAAGTTTGCCTTTTAAAGACAGTTACTTTTCATGGAGCTCTTTTATTGGATTTCATGTCTGAAGGAGGAGTAAACTAACAAGGCTGTCTTCCATGTTCAGCTTGGACAAAAATTAAATACAGTTATTAGCACACTATCTTTGATCCTTGTTAAAGGCAACAATAGATCCAAATGCTATGAAATTAAATGCAAACTGCAAGGCGCTCATCATGGTTCTCCATATTCAAATGCAGTTGAAGACACCACCAATTTACCTCCGTCGCCGCCTCCTTCACCTGCCGCAGAACAATTTGGGCCTCTTGAACAAGGTAAGCCAAAATGTTACAAGTGTGCATTGTATACAACGAGACGTTCTGTCTCCAATAGATACTTTTTCCTCCACTTGCATCATCAGCAAATTGGAATTTGCTGAGATCTTTGGGATTACTCTGTCCCAACAGACCATCCAGACTTCATAATGAGTTAATTTTCATTCATTCTAGTCCCAGATTTTCTCCTGCTCCATCCTCTTTATTTTGAAACAATGACACAGATTGTCTCCTGAACATTTTTCATTTGTCTCTAAACAAAAGAATGGCACAATCACCATGTAGGACTGGTTTTAATAATTTTCTTCCATTTGACCCTAACCTACATATCACTCTGTTACTCCACATACTAATATGAGAGCCTTGTTATTGTCCTTGTTACCTATCTCTTCGTGGTGTTTTTTTGTTTGTTTGTTTTTTGGCAGCTGTCAGTGTTTTCTGTATGTGACTCTGGGTTTTTATGACCCAGCACTGTAAACGCGACTCATGGTGAAAAGAGCATCTGTGACTCAAGTCTTCAGACATGTTACAAAATATGAATATGATTGAAGCCGGTGAGAATCAGTTCTGTGAGTGTGTTCTTCTAAATGTTAGGGGACTGGTGGGCAATTGAGATATGGATTTGTTTGACAGTAACTTTGTTATCAAGCCTTATTATCCACCAAATGTCATATTGTTCGAAATCATCAGAGAGGTTTGTGTTTTTTGGGTTCAAAGGGACCCTAAAAAGCGACATACTATAGAGCAAGATTGGTTTATGGCAACAGCATTCAATTTGACACGTTTTGTTATCCCAGACAATAGAAATTGTGCTCTGTGTTTTGTGTTTTAGTATTGTTGGTGTTTCATTACCTGATTTTGCATATCTCACCTTGCATTCATATCATTGTTTAGCTAAGCAATAGAGGTATATAGTCGCTTTTGTTTTTAGCACATATAGCTGGCCTGATAACCTTGTCTCTAATAAGTTGCTAGTTAGTCATTTCATCAGTGTTTTTGTGTGTCATGTCTTTTATGTAACCCCTTTCTGATTTCCTTGAATTTTATTTACCAATGTTAAATTTTCTTTTCCTAATATTTCCTGTCAACTCTTGTATAGAAAATGTCCATTTTAAACCCTGGCTTAACTGTTACCATTGATGTTTCTTTTGCAAAGCTTCTGGTAAGACGAAAAGTACATCTAAAAAGCAAGGTCAAGCAAGAAAGAAACATTTGTGTAACCTCTAAGGTCCAAATCAATAGAATTCCAAATGCTATGACTTCAGGGTGATTGGACTTTGAAGCTACACAAGTTGTCACGAGTCCCGCATTATAATTCTGTACATTACTGATATTATTTCTAGCTCAAGATTCAATATGTCCATAAAATTTGTAAACTGAACAATTATTCAATCTCACCAAATAAATATTCAGATAAAAAAATATTACATGAATAAAATCATAGAAATACCCATTAGTGAACATTTTTGTCAGCTATTATATTATGCTTTATTTTTGTATTGTTACATTCGGGGATAATAATAATGCCAACTCAATTTTAAAATGGACATTTTTGTTTCAGATGTTCCGTTTTTTTCCCCTCCTTGACATCCTCTTTTATTTATTCCTCATTGTGCGTGTCCAGATTTCCCTGCAGTTCTTCTCCTTGTGTCTGTCTTGTTTGTAGATGTAGGGGATGAGGAGGAGGCAGGCCCTCTCCGCCGCTTCCAAAATTCTCGGGAGAGGTGCAAGTTCCTCGCCCCCTCCATCTCAGTTTCTGTGCCTGAGGACGACCCCTACCACTCCGACGAGGAGTACTATGAACACCCCTTGTTCAGCCCAGAGTGGACGCACTCGGGCGCCCGCCCCATGGGGCAGGCTGTGGTCTTTAGACAGATTGAAGGTGAACCAAGCACGGTTCCTTTTTTCCGTCTCTCAACCCCTTCGTTCCTTTTCCTTTTTGAACCTCTCCCTCATCTGTGTTGTGCCTTGGTCCCAGCATTTCTCCTCCTTCCTTCTCTCCATTCATCACTTGGTCCGTCATCTTTGTTTGTTTGTATGTCTTTGTGATGTCCATTTGCTGTAAATCTGAGAGATTTCAGATTTGTAAACCATCACATTCTTATCATTTACGTCTCCCGAAAGCATTGCTACCTGTGTTTGCAATCATGTTTAGTTCAACACACTGTAGGGGCATTCCAATAAAGGAGGACAGCTCTAATGAGATTCCGTCAGTGGACAAAGGAATATGTGACTTAAGGTGTTTTTGGTGGCTATAATAACAGAATAATATACCAATCAATTAACAGTTGAGTGACCCAAGGCTTACAAAGGTCAAATGACCTACCCAAACACATGCTGACAAACGTGAAAAAAAATAGCATCAGTCTGTTGCTGTTGTCTCTTGTTTACTCTTTAGTAATGTGTTTGGCTTGGTGGATGCGTTTTATATTGATCTGGAGTACAGCTTTTTTTTTTATCTTCAACAAGACTTTCCATACTTTATGTAAAGTAAATTGGATGAGGCATGGTTGGATGTAAAAAAAAAAAAAAAAAAAAAAAGGAAAGCATGACTGATCTTTACAGGACCATAAGGACCTGCATACTAAATAGTCAATTAGAAGTGCCAGACTTGCTGAAAGCCAATAGGGTAAAAATCATAGAACAAGCAATACACCATGCCTACGTGTGTGTATGTGTGATCACTTTGGATCATCTCAAAGTGTCTCCCCATTGGTTATGTTTTCACACTGCCCAATTCTATGTTGCCTGTAGTCTTAATGTGTCCCCCTCTCATCCTGTTTTTTACGAAGAAGAGACCATGGAGGCTCTTACAGCTGAATACGAGAGGAGGTTGAAGAGGAGGAGGAGGAGGATGAGGAGGAAAGAGGAAGGCAGAGGCAGCTCTTGATGAGCAGCAATGGAGCGGGGAAGAACCTGACCTGGATAGCCCTGAAGCTTATCTTGTAGAGCAGGCAGAGGCCATAGACAAAGCCCAGGATCTAGAACTGGTGCTGACAGAGGCAGCTAGTGCTCCGACAGAAAGCTCTATGGACAGAGAGGAGGATGAGGATGAGAATGAGGATGAGGAGAAGCAGAGGATGAGGAGAGCCCTGAGTCAGGTGTGTCCTCCTCTCTGCGCTCACTGCCTGCATGTTACAGCTTGTCCACTCTATATGAATGCCAGATATGTCAAGGGGCAGGAGAATTTCAGCATTACTCAGGTGGAATGGCAAAACGTGGCCCCATGCACTGCTGTCTGCAAGGCAAACACAGGCTTGTAGTGGAAAAAGCCCACAATACAAATTGAACCCGTGGGCATCATTGTTTGGCTGGCCTTACCGGAGCTCTCCGAGCTTCGGCCAGCACTAGAGCTTTTATGGCTCGTGATCAGGGGTGTGCATTCAAGGTGTAGACTCCGTTGCTTCGAAGAAAGGAGATTATAATAACCGGAGTAACGGTTCCGGATCATGATCGATAGTGGGGAAAGGGAACGATGGGCCGCAGCGACCACGAGTTATCTCCGCACTCTATTTGCCCGACCGCATTAGCAAAGGCCGCCCGCATGTTTAGTTGGCGGACGCATTTTCGCGGCATATAGAGCCATCCGTATGCCGACAAATGCCACGGCCGGCAATGGGGGAGATTGGAGGGAACCTTCCAGTTCAGGTTTTTGTTTGGTATCGCCCATATCGAATTATCGGCACGGTTATTCGTAGGAAACTAATCTTGGTGGGTGTCTGTTATCTGATCACGGGAATACACCTTCTCCTGTGGAAAAAAGAATAACTTCCATGCACCAACAGAGTTACAAGAGAGAAAACAAACACTGCAGGTTTCCCGTCGGGGATTGGGCACAGTCAGGTGCAAGCAGCGGTAGTTGGGACATCGGGCGTAGATCCAGGTCAGCGGGCAGGCCTAGATTCGGTACAAACGATAGATCGATCAAGGAAGCAGAAGTGTCAAAGGCGTCAGGTTTACGGGTTCGTCGGAGAACAGCGGTGGTCGGTACACACGGGTTGACGATCAGGGAGGCTGTGCCTCCCAATTAGCGCACCCGCACAGCCCGGGCTGGAAGGGGCAGGATCATGACAGTACCACCACACGCCCCCCCCCCCCCCTCTAGGCACAGCATGAAACTATTTACTAAATTAGCTTTTTGGGGATTTCATTCTCATGTCCGAAATGAGACACTGCAAAGTGGGGGTCGTAGCTTTTGAGAGATTCAGTGCTTCAAATGAAGTTTTATCAAATTGGCTAGAAACACTTCATTGCTTCTTGAGCTCGACAAGTTGCTAAAAGCTTCATTGTTTCACAAAGACTCATTTTCTCATCAGTATGTTTTTTCCCCCAATGAACATCGATGCACATAAAGTTTGGATTCAACATTTTACCCACCAAAGGAAACACACGTTCTTTCCAGTGAAAGACTGACTCTGGTGGGAATCAAACTTACAACCTTTGAATTACTACACTGTTAATCTAAAAGTCCAACTCACTCTCCATTGCGCCACAGAGCAATATACCCATTAATTATATGTGTCTATGTTTATATTAATGGGAGGCTTTTTTTTTCCCCCAAATTGGACTCTCATATTCTTTTTTTTTTTTTTTTAAAGGCTTCCTCAAGCCTCCAGGAATCGATGACAGCGTTGTTCTCCTGAGTATCTGTCCATGGTCCAAAGGCCAAATGTAAAATGTCCTCAAAACCATACCATGATAATTTTTTTTCTGTGGCGTGATATTATAGCGTTGAATATGAGGATTGCGACTCCAAGTGGAGTCTCATCATAATAACACCTACAACGTACATGCACATTTTGACGACCTTAACATGAATTTTTATCCAATTTTTCAATGGAATTCGAATGCTGTGGGACAGAAACGCTGCAATGAGGTCAATCCACGAACAAGATGCTCTCATACTCACACACGGTGAGGCCAACGTTCTAACCAGATGATCCACCGTGTCACCATCATCAGACTATTTTCATTTTCCTTTGTAAAAAAAAAATTTTTTTTTTGTTGTCCCTCTTTTTTTTTTCTGTTCTGGAAAAGAATAGTACTTGTCTTTAATCCTCTGTTAACCAAACAGGGTTCCAGGTTCTCTGAAATTATGACCATCTTTTTTCAATGTTTTAAATTGTGTGCTCCCTCACACAAACAAACACCTGTTTCAGCTAAGTCTTGTGTTGCATGGCACTGAATGCTCCCATGATTGGAGGTCTGGAAGTGGATCTGTGAGTCAGTAGCCATGCTAATCTCCGATATTCTCTCTTCAACAGTGTCACACAACAGTTGAAGGGCTGAAAGCATTTGAATAAGATTTTTGTTTTTCAGGACACAGAAGATTCACATCACCGAGGCATTTTTTAATCAGAACCCTTCAATGTCTGGCTTTTTGGCCCTTGCAATGTTCCAAGCCACTTGATATGATGCTGATATTTATATAACGCCTCTGCTTTTTGTCATGGTCCTGCCTTCCAGCCCTGACTGGGCGTGTCCCAGCACCCGGCGCCTCATCCTGGATGATTACCCCGGTATTTATCGGACCCAGTGGACGACTGGTCTTCTTCGCCAGATCGTTACCTCGCATGCTTCGTTCCCGTACTTCTTTACTCCTGACGCCAACCTCCCATGTTCTCCCATGACGACCCTGTAAACCTGCCGTTACTTGATCCTGTTTGGACTTGACTCCCCCACCGTTACTGACGCTGGAACTAATAAAGGCTCACTCCTCACCGCTTGCCTGTCACCTGAGTCGTGCATTTGGGTCCCCCCTCGAGTCTCGTTCTTGACACTTTTCTGTCTTATTTATCAAAGTGACACACCTGAGCTGTATGGCAGGAAAAATCCATGCACTCTTCCCCAATCTCCATTGTGCTTTTTTTTTCCCCTTCTCTCCCTAACCGCTGCACACGCTGGGCAGTCCCGTCTCACTGAGCCATCGACCCACATGCACACACACACACACACTGATCTTGTTGTGAAAAAAAAAACGTAATAAACTCAAGCAAAACATGCAAATACTGGATTCAACGCAAGCAACACTGACTCGCAACTACCGTGGTGAACGCAAGCAAAGTGCGCGCATAAACAGAACTTGGATATGCTTCGTGCCTTCACGAGAGACGCACAAAAGGAGCCAAAGAGCCAAATGCAACTCGAGAGCCGCGGATTGGCCACCCCTGTTTTAGACAGACACTTTAAATTATACAAAGCCAGAACAAGGAAAGAAAAGCCCCCAAAGTTTTTTTTTTGTTTTTTTTCTTATGTACACATCAAAATACAGTTTTATTTTATTCTTAAACAAGCAATGCAGTGTGGGTTAATTCTTAAGACTGAGTCTGAATCGGTGATAAATCGGTCACGGAGGGTGAGGACTGACTTCACTGAAGGATTTTAAAGATTATCTGAAATCATAGTTCCAATAAAAAGAGAAGAACTTTCACACCTATGTCACGAGTCGGACTGTGTGCAGGTTGAAACCGCTGAAACTGGTGACTTCACGAAGTAAGTGCCCACCACCCCAAAATAAGAAACCAACAGATTTGCTCGTTAAAAAGCTGGTTAAAATTTCCATTGGGAGTGAAAATATTTTCCTCGCTCTTGTGTAAAATTAGTGTGGTGTGCTGTGTGTTTTGTGCACCAGGTGAATCGTTCATCATCTCATCATGTTTTTTACCTCAAGAAAAAGAACGCGAAGCAGGACAAATCACGGAGACCACCATATTGTTAAAAAGCTGTGCATACACAAGTCTTGCAGGTCAGGTTGTCGTGCCGAGTGGTTAAGGCGATGGACTAGAAATCCATTGGGATCTCCCCGCGCAGGTTCGAATCCTGCCGACAACGAACGTGTAGTCTTTTGTAGCACTGCGGCAGAGCGTGGAGATGGAGGTTGGCAAGAGATAAGAGTCAAATATACTTTGACAAATTGGAAACCAGCACAACGGCGCCAATCGCAATATTCACCCACCAGAGCTCTGCTGAGCAAATGTCTGTACATTTGATTATTCCATCAAAAATTGATGTTGAATTTGTCAACAAAATGTGCATGTACATTGTATTATTACAATTAAACTCCACTTGGAGTCGCAATCCTCAACACGATAATATCAGTCATCCGTGACCAAGTGTGAAAGGTACTTCTACGACGTGCTCCACATTTGTCAGGACTTATTTCGTCATCTTTAATCAGACAAAATCCATCTTGACCACATGAGATGGAGCATACGGCGACTTCGAGTACCTTGGCCTGGCCGACCGCCTTGAAATCCGGGACCATGTCGACGAAAACCAAGCGAGGTGTTGTTAATGCTGTACTTGAAACTGTGCACCAGCATCTCCAGCATGGGATGGCTTTGCACATTGACCATGGACAGATATTGAGGAGAACAACACTGTCGTTAATACATGAAGGCTTGGGGAAGCCTTTAAAAATTCGAAAAAAAACTCCAATTCAAATAAACATACAGAGACATATAATTTTTTGAAGGGAAATGGCTCTGTGGCGCAATTGGCAGCGCGTTGGCCTTCTAGATTATTGGTGTAGTATTTCAAAGGTTGTGGGTTAGACTCCCACCGGAGTCACTCTTTCACAAAAGAGAATGTGTATTTGCTTTGGTGGGTAAAATGTGGAGAGCAAACTTTATGTGCATCCATGTTCATGAAAAAAAAATACTGCTACTAAAATACTACAAATTTTGGAATCTCATTTCTCGCATAATAATTCTGGACGGGATGAGACAGCCAAAGTGTGTGTGTGTGTGTTATGATCCTTAATTGGATATCACTAATTCAACAGAAGAGTACCAGAATGGATGCAACGTACACCCACACCTTGGCAGAGGGGCAATCCAAATACGGCGGCCACCTCTCAAGTGGACGGAAAAAAGCCACGCAAACACAGGGAGAACATGCAAACTCCACAAAGAGGGGTCCGGGATCGAACCCGGGCCCTCAGAAATGCGAGGCCATTGCTTTACCAGCTGATCCACCGTGCCACTGCAGAAAAAGCATTTAAAAGTTTAATTATGGCAGAGGTCAGAGGTGAGTAGTCCAAAAAAAGGCAGAAGCACAAAAAACACGTAGAAAAAAAAAAAACACACAGATTTCTTTGTCTTATGATGCCATTTTTCATGTCCATTTATAGTTGTTTGCTTTTTGTGGGGGTGGCGCATTTGTGTGGCGGGTTTGTTTTGTTGTGCATTGAATCTCAATTGGGGGGGGGTATGCTTCAAATTGTTTGTTTAAATGTTCACATCCTTTGCGTCTTGTGATATTTTATGTGATGATTTTTGTTTTACTTCAATAGAGAAAAGGATGCTTTGCATTTTTTTATGTGTTTTGGGGAGGAAGTTTAAAAGCGTGACCGCGAGTGAATGAATGGTCGCAGCATTGCAAGGGAACAATTTGGCAAAGGAAATCAGAACAAGTGATTCCTTCACTAATTATTTAATGCTAAATTGCCCCAAAGGTGTGATTGTGAGTGCGGTTGTTTGTCTCCATGTGCCCTGCGATAGGCTGGCAACCAATTCAGGATGTACCCCGCCTCCTGACCGATGACAGCTGGGGTAGGCTCTAGCACTCCCACGACCCTTATGAGGATAAGCGACAAAAGAAAATGAATAGATAGATACCCTGTGACCCTTGTGAGGATAAGCAGCAAAGAAAATGGATAGATAGATACCCATGACCCTCATGAGGATAAGCAGCAAAAAGGCTCTAGCACTCCCACGACCCATATGAGGATAAGCGGCAATAGAAAATGAATTGATAGATACCCCGCAACCCTCGTGAGGATAAGCGGCAAAAGAAAATAGATAGATACCCTGCAACGCTTGTTTGGATAAGCGGCAAAAGAAAATGGATAGATTGACACTCCGCGACCCTCATGAGGATAAGCGGCAAAAGTAAATAGATAGCTACCGTGCAACCCTCGTGAGGATAAGCGGCAAAAGAAAATGGAAAGATAGATACCCCGCAATCCCTCATGAGGATAAGTGGCAAATGAAAATAGATGGCTCAGAAATGGATGGATGGATGGATGATGGATGAATCTTCAGCATCTGGCTGCGCTTTACCGAGGAACCACCTGATGACTCTGTCGGGGAATTGGGGTAATTCATGACGTCACTTGTTTCTTCGAGTAGGAGAGTGAATTCCCCTCATCCACTCTTTGACCTTTGGTGACTATGCTGCTGCTGTTTGAAGTGTTTCAGTGTGGAAGCGAACAGAAACAGGACGACCAAAGTCAAGTCAGGGAGAGCGCTGGAACACACTCATCTGGGAATACCTCCAGTTTTTGTCAAAAGCAGTCATCCCAGCAGACAGACAGACAGACGGCCAGATGTCTTGGGACGTGTCAGGGGCGTGGCCTCCTCACCTGTGCCTCATTGACGCTAATTACCATGTGAGCCTTGTGGTTGTATTTGAGACTGCGTCATATTGAGTATTTCCCTCATTTCAGCATTTCTGTCCTGCTTTAGTTACTGTTCATTTTCCAAGTTATGCGTCATAATTACCTGACCTCATGTCAGGATTTTTGGACTTTGCCTTTTTGGACTGCTTGCCTGTGTATGACCTCAGCCAGAATTAAACTCCCCTCGAAAATCATGCCCCTGCATTTGGGTCCCACCATTTGCCACATGCTCATGACAGTTGTTTTAGGATTAGCTCAATAAATTAGAATTGTTGAAAAAGAAAAATTGACCGGTGGAAATTCATCCAAATAATAACTGAGCAAAATAATCAAATACCATTTAACGATTAAAAACACATTTACAGATTTGGGTGTTTGTTGACTTTGAAGATGTATTTCTGGTACATATGGGAGCATTTCAGTACAGTCTAGCAGCTATATATTTGTGATGTACAAAAGGGTACCTTTAATTCATATTATTTGCTTTAGCAGTAATAAAGTAAAATTAGGGAGTACCAGTCCATTTGTTTTTTTTTGTTTTTTGTTTTTTTTTTTGCATTGAATTAACCCTTTAACAGCTGAGCCTCAAAATGTCAGCTTGCATTTAATTTTGTCAACTATAAAAAAATATTCAATTAAATTTTCAAAATCTAGCAGTCATGGCGGAGAGTTACAGGTACCGTTTCGTGGTGCGAAATAGCCGCTAAAATGTTCTGAAATGCTCCCATATGTACCAGAAATGCTTCTTGAAAGTCAACAAACACCCAAATCTGTAAAGGTATTTTTTGATCTGTCAAATATTATTTTGTTTTTCTCATCTGTTATGATTTGCATGTTGGGGTCCAATTTTTTTCAAAAATATTAATTTATTTTATTGAATTAATCCAAATACGTCCGTCATGAGCGGGTGGCAAGGGGGAGGACCCAAATCCATTGACGTGATTTTTGAGGGGAGTTTAATTCTTGCTGAGGTCATACACAGGGAAGCAGTCCAAAAATCCTGACACGAGGTCCAAAGATTACGAGGCAAAATTTGGAACATGAACAAAACAGGACTTGAATGAAGTGGGACAGAAACGCTGTAACGATGGAAATATATGAATAAGATGCTTGCATACTCACACACAAAATACTACAGCGTCAACCACAACGAACTGACAATGCAAACCACAAGGCTCATATGCTAATTGACCCCTCCGTAGAAATTGCGCAATCCGTGTCACTGACCAATCAGAGGCCAGAGATCTGCATAATCTCAGACTCAGATCTCAGACAACGCTGGATGGTCCAGTATACCTTCTGTTGGCGTTTTATCGTGTATTTGGGTTCTTTAACAATAGATATGGTTAAGAGGTGTAGTCACGGACTTTATAATAGTGACGACAGGTATCCTGAAAGGCTAGTTGGTGACCCAGTACGAAAAATGTCTTTGATGGATCAAACTTTGTGGAAGACCGCATGATCAACTGAATCCATCAACCGGAACAGATATGTTTGCACGAAGGTAAGTCCTATATTTGATTTTCAATACATGTCTCATATAAATGAATTAGCAGTTCTTCGCTTGCATAACATAGCGACGTGTGAATGATTGACACACTTGATCTGTGTTGAGCGATATTTTGCGATGATCTGACTGCACAAACGTGTTTCTGTTGGTGGCTCCTGAGCTAAGCTAAACCGGACTAGCGAGTCCTAAAAGCCTTCGACGTGCACCGAGACACCAAGACTGAAGGAAGGATGTTTGAGGACACTAAAGTAGTGATTGTCGTACTCGGTCGGGACTTGCGTAGGTTCGGCACTAATTCAAGAATAATTATTGAGGGGAGCGCGTGACGTGACACAAAGAAAACGAGAGAAACAACTCGTAAATCAAGCCTCGCCTTCTTTTCCTTCATACGGCGGTTCACAAACGGCTATACAGATTCTGCACACAAGTGTGATAGGTGACACGAAAATAGGAAACTTTCAATGACGAATTCGTCTTTGGGTTATTAAATATTATATTATGTGGCTTCTCGGTCTTCCTCTGACTCCGGAAAGATCTCGCGCTAATATCAATGGTTTCTCCGTCGATATGCATGGAAATACCATTGAAATACCGCTCGCTGAAATACTTGAAGCCCTGCTGTCTGCTTTTCAACAACATTTCACTGTTACCTAAGAATGCGAGTGAGAAATCAGCCGGTAAATCGGACAGTTTCGCTCTATTCCTTTCTTGCTGCGCCGATATTTTTGCTAATTGTTTGTCTGATGTCGGCGCACGTGGCGTGACGTCACTTCAGGAGGCCTGGTTAAGTGCCCTGTACGGAGGGGTCAATTCAGCGGCGCAGGAGTGCTGTGCTGTCTACTGACTGGGTCGCGGGGTATCTATCCATTTTCTTTTGCTGCTTATCCCCACGAGGGTTGCGGGGTATCTATTTTCTTTTGCCACTTATCCTCACGAGGGTTGCGGGTATCTATCTATCTATTGCCTGTATCACTGTATCTCGCGCTAATATCGATGGTTTCTCCGTCGATATGCATGGAAATACCATTGAAATACCCCTCGTTGAAATACTTGAAGCCCGGCTGTCTGCTTTTCAACGATATTTCACTGTTAGCTAAGAATGCGAGTGAGAAATCAGTCGGTAAATCGGACAGTTTCGCTCTATTCCTTTCTTGCTGCGCCGCCATTTTTGCTAATTGTTTGTCTGACGTCGGCGCACGTGGCGTGACGTCACTTCAGGAGGCCTGGTTAAGTGCCCTGTACGGAGGGGTCAATTCAGCGGCGCAGGAGTGCTGTCTACTGACTGGGTCGCGGGGTATCTATCCATTTTCTTTTGCCGCTTATCCTCACGTGGATCGCGGGATATCTATGATGCATTTTGTTTTGCTGCTTATCCCCACGAGGGTTGCAGGGTA
>NW_026907459.1:0-19982 GCF_019802595.1 Syngnathoides biaculeatus
GCAGAATCTGTATATGTATCTGTATAGACGTTTGTGAACCACCGTATGAAGGAAAATAAGGCGAGGCTTGATTTACGAGTTGTTTCTCTCGTTTTCTTTGTGTAACGTCACGCGCTCCCCTCAATAATTATTCTTGAATTAGTGCCCAACCTACGCAAGTCCCGACCGAGTACGACAATCACTACTTTAGTGTCCTCAAACATCCTTCCTTCAGTCTTGGTGTCTCAGTGCACGTCGAAGGCTTTTAGGACTGCTAGTACGGTTTAGCTTAGCTCATTAGGCGCGAACAACGGGACACGTTTGTGCAGTCAGATCATCGCAAAATATCGCTCAACACAGATCAAGTGTGACAATCATTCACACGTAGCTATATTATGCAAGCGAAGAACTGCTAATTCATTTATATGAGACATGTATTGAAAATCAAATATAGCGCATACCTTAATGCAAACCTATCTGTTCCGGTTGATGGATTCAGTTGATGATGCGGTCTTACACAAAGTTGGATCCATCAAAGACATTTTTTGTACTGGGTCTTCGGTTTTGGAAAGGGTACGAATTGAACTCCACCAACTAGCCTTTCAGGATACCTGTCGTCACTATTACAAAGTCCGTGACTACACCTCTTAACCATATTTTTTGTTAAATAACCCAAATACGCGATAAAACGCTAACTAAACCTATACTGAACCATGCAATGTTGTCTGAGAAAATGGCGGGAGCAAAAACGGGCTTTGGTTTATGCAGATCTCTGGCCTCTGATTGGTCAGTGACGCGTATTGCGCAATATCCACGGAGGGGTCAATTTGGCATTTCTTCAGTTGAGAATCCAACCCACTGAACATTAAGCCTTTGCCTGAGAGTCCTGCATTTGGGTCCACCCCCACACCGTTGGGATGTGACAGCGCACAGCGGAAATTCCAGAGAAGATTCGTGACATCACACACAGGAAAACAGAAATGGCCGGAGTGCAAGATCAATTTAAGAACGCTAACGAATATTCTGATAATTCAAGCAATGAACATGATTCTGAAGGTCCCATGAAGATGACGAAGAATACAAAGTATATAAAGGCGTTAAAAGTTATCAAATTGATCAAGTTTGACAGAACACAAGTTCAAATGCAGATGAAGCAGCTGGCCATGAAGGTGCCGATCCAGCCCTGGCAGCAGTCAGACCCAGGGAACAAAACATACTTTGCGTTGGAAACACTGAGTGGTGAGCATTTATGATTTTTTTTTATTTATTTTTTTGGGCCATGGAATGACAAATAAAAATGGTGTAGCTATTCCGAATGTATACATGAAATTTTTGGTCTCATTTTAAAATTATGTTTTAAGTTTTATGTTTTCTGGATAGGAAGTAGACAATCACATTGGTGAGTAAGAGAATTAAAATTATTAGTTTGAAACCATCGTGAGTGACGAGTATGTAATACTCAACTTCTTGTTTTAATACTACGTAGTATTTTTTTACAATTAAAAACACACATCAGAACATGAGCTTGCCAGCACTTGTCAATAGCCAGATATATTTCCTTGTGATACTACTTGTTTGGGGTGCAATCACCGGTTTTGTTTGTTCACATTTTGCACAACTGTCACTAAATATCAAATAATAAAAGGTTTGTATACAATATTATCTTGTTTATCTAGTTGAGAATGCCACCTATCCATCCATCCATTATCTACCGCTTATCCGGGTCGGGTCGCTGGGCAAGAAGCTTCAGCAGGGGTACCCAGACTTCCCTTTCCCCAGCCACTTACTCCAGCTCTTCCGAATGATCCCGAGGCTTTCCCAAGCCAGCTGAGAGACAGTCTCTCCAGTGTGTCCTGGGTTGTCCTCTGGGTCTCTTTCAGGTGGGACATGCCCGGAACACCTCACCAGGGTGGCGTCCAGGAGGCATCTGAATCAGATGTCTGATGATGGAGGGGGGGCGTTCTTCCCAATCACGCCCTTCCAGGTCTCACTGTCACTGCCCATGTGGGAATTGACCCCTCCGTACACGGCAGTTAACCACGCCCCTGAAGTGACGTCACGCCACGTGCGCTGACGTAAGACAAACAGTAAAAATGGCAAATACAATACAATACATTCTGAACTGAGACAGATTCCATGCTTTTCATTTCATTCAAATCAACGATATATTATAGATTCTAAATACAATACATTCTTAACTGAGAGAGACGCCATGCTTCTGATTTCATTCAATCATTCACACGTAGCAATGTTATGCGAGCGGAGAATGTCTCATTCATTTATACGAGACGTGGATTAAAAATCAAATTTAGGGCATATCTTCGTGCAAACACCGTCTGGTTAATATTCTGGCCGCGAGCCAGCAAGAAATCAATACGTTTGTACAGTCCGATCATCGCTAAATATCGCTCAACAAAGAATAAGTTTGTCAATCGTTCATACGTAGCAGTGTTATGCTAGCGATGAACGTGTCATTCATTTATAAGAGACGTGGATTAAAAATCAAATTTAGGGCATATCTTCGTGCAAACACAGTCTGGTTAAGCTTCTGGCCGCGAGCCAGCAAGAAATCAATACGTTTGTGCAGTCCGATCATCGCTAAATATCGCTCAACAAAGAATAAGTGTGTCAATTGTTCACACGTAGCGGTGTTATGCTAGCGGAGAATGTCTCATTCATTTATATGAGACGTGTATTAAAAATTAAATTTGGGGCATATCTTCGTGCAAACACAGTCTGGTTAAACTTCTGGCCGCGAGCCAGCAAGAAATCAATACGTTTGTACAGTCCGATCATCGCTAAATATCGCTCAACAAAGAATAAGTGTGTCAATCGTTCACACGTAGCAGTTTTATGCTAGCGGAGAACGTCTCATTCATTTATACGAGACGTGGATTAAAAATCAAATTTAGGGCATATCTTCGTGCAAACATATCTGTTCCGGTTGATATTAGATGGATTTAGTTGATGATGCGGTCTTCCACAAAGTTTGATCCATCGAAGGCATTTTACGTACTGGGTCTTCGGTTTTGGAAAGGGTACGAATCGAACTCCACCAACTAGCCTTTCAGGATACCTGTCGTCACTATTACAAAGTCCGTGACTACACCTCTTAACCATATTTTTTGTTAAATAACCCAAATACGCGATAAAATGCTAACTACACCTATACTGGACCATTCAATGTTGTCAGAGAAAATGGCGGGAGCAAAAACGGGCTTTGGTCTATGCAGATCTCTGGCCTCTGATTGGTCAGTGACGCGGATTGCGCAATATCCACGGAGGGGTCAATTGAAGTGCCCCAGCAGAATGATGGAGTCACCAAAGGCTGCGCTCTCCAGCACTCCCTCTAACGACTCCAAAAAGGGTGGGTACTCTGCACTGCTGTTTGGTGCATAAACACAAACAACAGTCATGACCCGTCCCCCTACCCGCAGGCGGAGAGAGGCAACCCTCTCATCCACCGGGGTAAACCCCAACGTACAGGCCCTGAGCCGGTCGGCAATAAGTATACCCACACCTGCTCGGCATTTCTTCCCGTGGGCAACTCCAGAGTGGAACGAAGTCCAACCCCTCTCAAGAGGAGTGGTGCCAAAGCCCAAGCGGTGCGTAGGAGCGAGTCTGACTATAACGCGTCGGATCTTCTCGACCTCACGCACCAACTCGGGCTCCTTCCCTGCCAAAGAGGTGACATTCCGTGTCCCTCGAGCTGGTTTCTGTTGAGAATGGTCAAACCATTTGCTGTGAGACAACTTGTATTCTTCGCCAAGAACGACATATATTCTGCTTCTTTAATTCAACCATGTCAACAGTGTTCAGTTTTCAGAAAACAAAAGATTACCAACATACCTCTGCAACTTGTCAAGCAATGCTCTGAGTGATAATCTGAGTCCACAAATAGACCGTTTTCGAACACTACATCCAGGGCACCTGGCCGTTTTGGATGGGTTCACTCTCCTGACGGGCTGTTCACTGTAATGCTTTTGCATATAGACCGGAGTTACACAAATGTTTGTACGACTTAAAAGTGACGCATGATGGCTAAAAAGACTTTGGAAGCTCATTAGATGTTGTTTCAAGAAGCCTTTACGACAAGAAGTGTGCTTTGATCGAAAATATCGACCCATGTGCCTTGGAGAAACACAAATGGAGCACACAACTGTGGGCGTCGGTAACCTATCCAGACATCGTCCACTATCTCCTCTTCTCAACAAGCGCTTATACCATGGACCAACTAAAGAATTACAAAAGTCTGGAGGCCTACAACCGATTCATCAATGGCTGGGTTCGTCATGCAGCGGTATCCATTGTAACCAACCTGTCTCCCCACACTGCTAAGGTTAGTTTACCGCATAATGCAATTTAAATATGTACACGTGATTATAGTCAGCGTTGTGTTAAATTATGTTGATTATACCAACGAAAGAGGTGTAGATTATTATTTTTGTGTTTGTTACCGAGAGGGAGGGGAAGAGAGAGAGGTTCGACCAAGACGATTCCCAAGTGGAGCCCGTACCTTTTTCTCCACATCCACGGCTACATTTTCAACTCAACTCATGAAACAGCTAGCGGTGCGGTAACTCGTTTTTGCAAACTTATTATAATGAAACAGAAAATACAGATTTTGGGCACATGCATTGCATTCACACACGAGTATTGTGCTTGGCTGCGAGATCAGCTCTGCTAATACGAGACAGCCACAGATGTCGCCGTTTGGTTGCTAACTGCTCCGTTTTCTCACACTGGTTCTTGATCACAGCTGGCAGTCGAAAGAAAGACGCTTTACAATGCCAGTTCGTGCAATCAATAACATAGCAGTGCACCCCATTCATACACCTTTCTGAAATGATTCCTGCTTAGTAACGTGTGTTTACGCGAATTCACCAAACCAAGATGGCTCCCACATTCTAAATTGGAATGTGTGTGACGTCAGTCGAAAACAGTCTATAGAAGATGTGTGTGTGACCGGCCGACAAAAATCAATCAAAGTTCGGCCATTTTTATTCATAAAAACTTGGATTTTTTTTATAAAACCATCAAACAAGATGTGTATTTTATGGTACGATTGAACATATATTTTAGTCTTTATTTATATTTTTACAAGATGACTGGGCTCGAAAACTGACGTTCCATACACTTTATTAAGATGATAGTAACAATAATGTTTCCGAAAATACATTTCAAAATCAAATCAAATCAAATGCCTTTCTCATTATATGTTGTGAATACAATGAAATAATGAGTGCTACTCCACAAGGTGCAATAAAATAGAGTAAAACTCAAAGAACGTCTTTGGTAAGAAACAATAGACAAAGGATGAAGGAAAAGTTATTGCTAAAATAAATAAATGCACAAAAGTGCTGT
This sequence comes from Syngnathoides biaculeatus, assembly GCF_019802595.1. NCBI lineage: Eukaryota > Metazoa > Chordata > Actinopteri > Syngnathiformes > Syngnathidae > Syngnathoides > Syngnathoides biaculeatus. Next base: position 5,344 of record NW_026907459.1, read on the forward strand.
TGGATAATATTCCATTACAGTACTGTTATGGTCAGTGGTTTTGAGTTCAAGGAGTTGATGGCTCTGGGGAAAAAGCTGTCTTGAATCTGGCTGTCCGTGTTTTGTAGGATTTGGTTTTTGGAGTTTAGATTTGCGTTCTTTTTCGCCCCCGCCACATTTAAATGTTATGATCAGATATTGTAGTCTCCACTACTTACGAGTTGGTAGCGGAAAGAAGAACTTCACCGTACGCTTGATTTCTGCTACACGATCGAAAACGGGTCTCTTTGTTTGTTAGTTAGTTAGTTAGTTGGGAAGCTAAGCTAACCCGAGAAGCTTCAACTTGAACGAGACGACTCCAGACGGACACGAAATAACCAAAATACCAAACCAGTGCTCTAACCACTGAGCTACAGGGCCCAGACGGACACGAAGAATGCATAAAATATTTTGGTCCACTAAAATAGTGATGAGGGGCGTACATTCGGTCCAAATTTAGCAATACTTACTGAAGCAAGATCGAACCTCTTGCCGCATGGCCATAAGTAAAAAGAGATGTATTACCCATGATCCTTTACGGCACAGCTTCCGATTCGTCTTTTTTTCAGTGTTTTATGAAGGGGGATTACCGCCACTTATTGCTCTGGAGTGTGACTCAGTACGTCTTCAACCTCCATCCATACAGTTTCTGAGACACTTATCCTCACAAGGGTCGCGGGAGCGCCGGAGCCTACCCCAGCTATCTTCAGGCAAGAAGCGGGGTACACCGTCAACTGGTCGCCAGCCAATCGCAGGGCACATTGACACAGACAACAGTCACACTCAAAATCACGCCAATGGGCAACTTAGAGTGTCAAATTAATGTTGCATGTTTTGGATGTGGGACAAAACCGGAGTGCCCGGAGAAAACTCACGCAGGCGTGGGGAGAAGGTGCAAACTCCATTCAGGCGAAGCTGAGAACTGTGAGGCTGACGGTCAAACCAGTGATTCGACATTTTACTCACACGCACCCAATGTACATTCTAATGAAGTAAATTCAAAGGACTATTTTTTCGGCGTCCATGCCTTCTCCTGTATATTAAAATAATAAAATGAGTAATCAAAAAGGAGGTTAGATTTTTTTGATCTGTTTGATCTGCTAATGTGCTTCTATTTGAATTAAAAAGATGTATTACAAATATCATCCAACATTTATGCATGAACCTTGAAGTGTCTCCAGATGACTAAAGCTCAGTTGAGGTCTTGTGCCACTTTCTAAAGCAGATAAATAACTGGATGAGCCAAAATTAATCACAACACTACACTAAATCACACCAAAACTGAGATAATTGTTTTTGGCAAGAAAGATGCTTTTATCTCAAGTAGATATGACAACTGTTATGGTCTTCCGACCGGATTACTGTCCTTGTTGATGTTTAGGCACGTACTGTACTGTGTTGTCATGTCCATTCTGCAGTAAATTGCTCCTAAAAACACTATTATTTCAGTCATCGGTTCATGTTGATGTAACTGTAAATTATGTGGCGTAGATTGCCAAGGAATGGATACTGTTTTTGTTTTGTTTTGTTTTGGGGGGGTAATCGAGAAGTGAATTTTCACAACTAAACCAACACCAAACTTTAAAACACTGTCAAAAAAAACGATAAACAAACGTTTATCTTTAATAAACTTTCAAGACCGTCTTGATAGGGTTGTGGCGATGATTTCGTTCTCTCATAACCCCGCCTGAGTTCGTGTCCGGGTCAGGGAAGCCTGTTTGGGAAAGTGTTGTTCGACGTGGTTCATGCTGTGGTTTGACTTCCTGTGTGGGCTCCTCTCTTACTGCAACACCCCACCTGGAGTCAAAAGAAAAGTTTTTATTTTGAAGGGGCAGCAGCGATGAACTGTCGCCCTAAATATTTTGGAGCGCAAGCGTTTTATTTTTCCTGTTCGCCACGCGGTGGGAGACTCGATCGGTTTTCGTAAGTTTTCCTGAATTTGGACCGAATGTTGTGAATCCTCGTCACGGGACGCCCCTTATCACTACTTTCATGGACCAAAACATCAATCATGCAATCTTCGTGTCCGGTTGGGGTCGTCTCGTGCACGTTGAAGCTTCTCGGCATAGCTTGGCTTGCTAACAAAGAGACGCGTTTGTGATCAAAAGTTCTCTCATCAGAAATCAAGCCCGAATTCAAGTCTTCTTCTTTTCGCCACCGACTGGTAAGGATTGACAAGTGTGCTTAACCCTTTAGAACCCATGGGGTCACATATGACCCAGTGTAATGAAGGGCTCACAACGCACCACAGTTACTTTTTTTTTTTTTTTACCCTTAAAGCCCACCGTCTCACATGTGTCTGCAACTAATGCATTTTTTTTTTTTTTGGTCCACAGGGTCTTATGTGACCCATTATCTAAACCGGATGTAAATTAGTTTTTTTTCCAAACGAACGCTTAATTAATTTAGTCAGTAAATAAAAATTTAAAAGAGGATTTGGATGTCTTCGGTTCTCTAGGGTTAAAAAACACACATCAACAACTAAATTCTTTAGGCTGTGTCTGAGAGGAAAATGTTCTCAATTGTCTAAGTCGTTAATTTTTCTTTTAATCATTTTCTGGGGGCGCGACGTTTGCCACACAGTTCTGAGCACCGGGGTTCAAATCCATTCCTCGCCCGTGTAGCGTTTGCACGTTCTCCTCGTGCCTGTGTATACTTTGTCCTAAAAACTATGTTTAACACGATAAGCAAATTAAATCAAGAAAAACAAAAAGAATCCATCACAAGATGAAGTAATGACTATATTTAAATGACCTGTTGATTTACTATATACACTTAATTGCTTAAAAATACATGTATATTTCCACAAAATAATGGATCTTTGTCCATTTATTTATGGCAGTGAGGTAAGGTTACCGACAGAACTAATTCATGGTCTTATATTTGATAGCAGTAAATTAATAAAGCAATTAAGGCATTTACTTCTTTTTATATTATAAAATATTGTTGTATGTTGATGTGTTGTGAGATTTTTCAATTGTAAAATATGTGCCTTGACTCAAAAAGGTTTGAATGTACTGTTCTGTATTCTTCAGGTACAATCAAGACAGAAATAATGGGTGCTAACCTACTGTAATTAAATGACTTTATTGTTATTAAGGCTCTTCCCCACACCAAAACTTGAGAGTGTGACTGGACAGAAAGGCAGCATGTTTGCATACAACCGCTAGAAAGAGCGATAGCAATAGTTTGCTCGGCTACTTAACCTTCGGTTGCCTGCTTGCGACCCATATCGTATTAAAAGTACGTGAACATACCTTAAGCAAGACTTACACGAATGTGCTCCTCTGTCCTCAGCACCGATGGCCACCAACATGTTTTTTTCTCTCTCCTATTTTCTTCTTATCCAGTCAGATCGATCCACTGTCACCCCCGTGGTAACGAGTCACATTTGAGTTGACAAGGTAATGCCCAATGATGGTTAAAAAAACGAATGTGGGTTGTATTGGAATACAAGATTTTATTGCAGTAGTCTCACAGTGCAGTCGCGAAAGAGCAAATTTGTCTTGTCTGATTCGCACAATACGTGTCATCTGTCAGCCACATCGTCTCTTCCATGCCGTCCTTTTTTTATTTTAACATTGACTGTCAGATATTTACAGTCCAAAATCAAAAGATACAAAAACTTTAGACTTTATACTGATTTATTTGGTTTTAGTGTCATAATTCACAGATTTGATCAATTACATCATTAATAGATACTTTTCACTGACGTCACGCCGACCACGTGTTTTGGACGGCAAGATCGTGATTAGCTGAATGCCCAGCATAAGATAAATAATGCCTGAAGTGTCAGACCCGTTTTTCTGTCTGTTCTTACAACCATAAGCCACATGATGAAAAGGCCGTAAGACGCTTATAAGCAAGCCAATATTCACAAAAAGATCTCTAAAAAATGCGAGTTGTATTGGAGTTTTGCCGTCCAGTCGGCGTCATAAACAAATGTCATGTGACTCATGACATCACATGAAAAGTATCTATTGGCTCCAAGAAAGACATTTATTCTGCATCGCCATCGTGCACAGTATATCGCACTCTAAAAGCAAGTTTATTTTGATATAGTAGTATTTATATAGTTTTGTCACATGTCATTTGACGCAGTACTTTAAATATCTGATGGCCAATAAAGTTATAAAACAAATGATGGGAGAGCCGAGGCAGATGCGAGACGGCACGTAATGCGCAGATCAGAATACAAGACAAATTTGCTCTTTCTCGATTGCACGATGTCAGACGACTGCAACAAAGTCTTGCATTCCGATACTACTGCATCCATTTTTTTTACGGTCAGTGGGTTTTCATCTGGTCAACTGAAGTGCGACTTTATACACTCCTTTCCGTAGTGACGACAACAAGGGTGGCTTACACCAACTGTATATCAAATAAAAAGGGAGGAGGAAACGTCTTGGTGGATCCTGATCTTGTAAAGCCAAATAAATAGTACTACATAAAAATAAACTGGGTTTTGGATTCAGATATACTGTCCAAGACGTCGATGACAAATGTCTTTTGCAGACATGACATGAAAACTGAGTGGCCGATCAGCAGAAAATGCGAATTATTGGCGGATTCCAAACTGGCTGATACAATTGGTATGCGTTCTAAAAACGTGTATGGTAGGTTAATTGAAGAATCTAAATTGCGCCTAGGTGTGAATGTGAGTGTGAATGGTTATTTGTCTCTATGTGCCCTGCAGTAGGCTGGCAACCAGTTCAAGTGTACACTGCCTCCTGCCCGTTGACAGCTGGGATAGCCTCCAGCACTCCCCGCGACTCTCTTGAGGATAAGTGGCAAAGAAAATGGATGGATGGATGGATTCTAAGTGCTTTTGTTGAATGTCTGTTTCATCACAAACTGTCTCTCATAGAGTAGAAGGAAAAAAAGCTTGAGCTCTATCTTTTTAGGTTTCCTTTTATTGACTTTGTGGTGCATTGCCATTTTCACTAATGTACTGTTGAACACACAATGTCCAAATCTGAATCTTGATACAATTAAGGTGTCCGATTTTCACTTGGTGTTTTCATCCCTCTTATGTAGTGTGGAAAGTGTTGTGAAAATGTGTGCAAGAAGGACTGGAGAGTATGAGGAAGAAGTTCGTGGACCAAAAAAGGAGGAGGAGCCACAACGTCAACTACTGGACGCAGTGTTCAATCTGCAGCCTCGGATTGTCCTACGCAGAGCAGGTTGGTTCACTTGTTGCATGCAATCTAATTTGAATGATATTCTTCTTTACGGGCCCCGTTTGATGATGCATTTTACGGAACATATTATTCACATCCCGACCAGTGACTGACTGGCGACCAGTTCAGGGTGGAGTCCGTTCGCCCAAAGTCAGCTGGAATAGGCTCCGCCACTCCCGTGACCCTTGTGAGGTTAAGTGTTCAAGAAAATGCATGGATGGATGTATACATCTGCGTGCGTGTGTGTCCTGTTAAGTTGTTACAAGCAGAATAGGAATCAGCATTAATTATATGCCAGAACAATTTTACTGTGTCACAGTGGAGTTTTTGAGCTTCCTGTGTGATTTCTTCCCATTTTAAATGAGGTTTTATTGAGCATCAGAGTCGATCAGTCGACCAGAATTTCCAGCGGAGTGAGAGGGAAAATAATGAAAAGTGCTAACTATAAACAGAATGACAATAGCAAATCATTCCATGTATGCAACAAAGAAACATGTAACATGTAAACTCCTTCCCAATTTCAGTTTTGGATTTATTTATTTATTTATTTGTTTTTATTGGTGGCTAAAACTGAGCCTCTTTGTCCTTTATCACTACATAAGTAATTTTATCAGTGGCTCTCTGCCACAATTGTGAGTTACTTAGTAATAACAACAGCCCATTTCTTCTACGATAGTGTGCAATTACATTTGCTGTTAAATATTGCAAACAAATTAGATCTGACCCCTTTGTGTTTGTCATTTGTCTTGCAGATGTCAGTGAAAATATTCATCCAGAGCTGCAGCAGTCAGTGTCTGGTCACATCAAAGAGGAAGAAGAGGGTGAAGAGGTACAATGCATCAAAGAGGAGGAGGATGTGTTCCGACACATGAAAGAGGAAGAGCAGGAAGAAATCATCCACGTTCCATCAACTGGTGTCCATTTGAAGAGTAAATATGAAGGTCAAAGTGAGGAGAGACAAGGGGCAGAGCTTCCAAGTAGGAACAGCTCATGTGATGGAGACTTTTGTGAAAGATCACAAACAGACGGTCATGATGATGAACAGTCGGAAGGTGATTTGACATGTCACAGTGCCAACCAAAGCTGGAAATGTTCTCAGTATAGCAAAGCTTTTGCTACTATGAGGAATTTGAAACGACACGTGAAACTACACACAGGTGAGAAGCCTTTTAGATGCTCAGTTTGTGGTCAAAGATTCTCTAGGAAGGGAGCTTTAAAAATACACACAAGAACACACACTGGTGAGAAGCCTTTTCCCTGCGCAGTCTGTGGTCAAGGATTCTCTCAGAAGGTACACTTAAAATCACACAAAACAACCCACACTGGTGACAAACCTTTTTCATGCTCAGTTTGTGGTAAAAGATTCATTCAGAACGGACATTTAAAAGAACACACACCGGAGAGAAACCTTTTTTCTGCTCTGTTTGTGGTCAGAGATTCACTCAAAAGGGATACCTAAAAATACATACTACACACTGGTGAGAAACCTTTTTCCTGCTCAATTTGTGGTCAAACATTGTCTCAGAAGGAAAACCTGAAAAGCCACACAAGTACACACACTGGTGAGAAGCCTTTTTCCTGCGCAGTTTGTGGTCAATGATTCTCTCAGGATGGAGACTTAAAATCACACAAAAGAACCCATACTGGTGAGAAACCTTTTTCCTGGTTAGTTTGTGATCAAAGATTTACTCAGAAGTGTCATTTAAAAAGACACACAAGAACACACACTGGTGAGAAATGTTTTTCCTGCTCAATTTGTGGTCAAACATTCTCTCAGAAGGAAAACTTAAAAAGACACACAAGAACACACTGCTGAGTAATGTTTTTCCTGCTTAGTTTGTGGTCAAAGATTTTCTTATAAATATCAGGCTCAGACACACAAGTGTGCTGTTGAGAATAGCGGTGACCAAGAAGGTTTTAAGGAATGTATGAAGATTTTAAAAAAGTAGTTACTATGTTACCGACTTGGGTAAAATAACATTCTTCTGTGTACAAACTTCTGAAAAATTTTAATTTTGAAGGTGAGCGGATTACACTTGACATCTACACAATGTAAAATACTACTAATTATTAACATTTTATGAGAGTGCGTACATTTTCTCATATCTGTTTTGCCAGTAGTTTTTAATTTTCAATTGTAAAATGAACCCGTTTGTGAAATACGAACCATGAAGACCCTTACTTCCTTTGAGCAATGGATGCATTTTGTCAGTGTTTGTGATGTTTGCGTCAAAGAATTCATTGATTGAACTCAGACTGTCAGGAAACTTGGACTTTGAGCTGAAATTGTTGTGCATTTGTGATTTTGAATGAAATGCACCCCCGAAAACTTGGTTGACTTTGTGTATCAAATCTATTTCCCCCATTGAAAAGTTATTGAAATGTCTTTTATCAATTGGATAACCTCCGAAAAGAAATGCTCACACCTTCATGCAAAACATGGCCCAAGCAACAAGGCTGATGTGGAAAAACTGCAAAGCTGGTTACTGTGAAGGATCACAAACAGTGTCAATTGAAGAGAAAAAAGACAAAGTCCAGGGGTCAAATGACATTTCACACTAACTAACAATGGAAATGTTCTCAGTCCAGGAAAACGTTTGCTTGTTAAAGCAAATACCACATGAGAAGACACACGGGAGGGAAAACTTTTGCTTCCTCAGTTTTTGGCCAAAGATTCCCTTATTAATATTAGGCGTCACAGTGATGAGCTGTCAAGCGTTGACAGTTCGAAGCACCCGGGTTCGATGCAAGCCCTCCCGGTGTGAATTTTGCGTGTTCTCTCTGTGCCTGTGTGGGTTTTCTCCGGGCACTCTGGTTTCCTCCCACATCCCACAAACGTGCAACAATAATTGGACACTCTAAATTCCCCCTAGGGGTGGTTGTGAGTGCGACTGTTGTCTATCTCCATGTGCCCAGTGATCGGCTGGCAACCAGTTCAGGGTGTCCTGCCTGTTGACAGCTGGGATATGCTCTAGCACTCCCGAAACCCTTGTGAGGATAAGAAGCTAAGAAAATTGACCCCTCCGTACAGGGCACTTAACCACGCCTCCTGAAGTGACGTCACGCCACGTGCGCTGACGTAAGACAAACAATTAGTAAAAATGGCAAATACAATACAATACAATCCATTCTTAACTGAGACAGACTCCAGGCTTCTGATTTCATTCAATCATTCACACGTAGCAATGTTATGCTAGCGAAGAACATCTCATTCATTTATACGAGACGTGTATTGAAAATCAAATAGAGGGCATATCTTCGTGCAAACAGTCTGGTGAAGCTTCAGCCGCGAGCCGGCAACAAAGCGACACGTTTGTGCAGTCCGATCATCGCTAAATATCGCTCAACAAAGAATAAGTGTGTCAATCGTTCACACATAGCAATGTTATGCTAGCTAAAAACGTCTCATTCATTTATACGAGACGTGTATTAAAAATCAAATATAGGGCATATCTTCATGCAAACGTTTCTGCTGCTTGTGCTGAACATACAGATTTTAGCGTACTTTGAAACAAGACCTTGGTTTGTGTCGTTATAGCAAATCCCACCCTGTTGCGGCCGTGTTCCCCTTTGCTTGTGGATCCGTCAACAAAAGCAACCTTTCCAGTTGGGAGGGAGTTGGCTTATGCACTTATGTGTGTGTGCCTGTGCGCAAGTAGTCAAGGATGAGAACAGCTTGAGTAAGAATGAAACCAACACAGTTACAGTTAGAAAGGAAATGAAACTGTGAACTATAATAGTAATGATATGCTTTTAATACAATAACTATAAAACTGATGAATTCTTTCAGTTACTGAGTAATAACCCCTCATTTCCTCTACGACAAAGTGCATTTGCGGTAAAATACTGTGAACAAATGAGATTCAACCACTTTGTGTTTGACTTCTGTCTTGCAGACATCAGTGAAAATCTTCATCCAGGCCGGGAGCAGTCAGTGTCTTGTCACATCAAAGAGGAAGGAGAAGATGAAGAGGTTCAGCGTATTGAAGAGGAGGAGGAGGAGGAGGTTGTACACATGAAAGAGGAAGAGCAGGAGGAAATCATCCAGGTTCCAGTCACTGGTGTTCATTTGAAGAGTGAAGATGAAGGTCAAACTGAGGAGAGGGAGAGGCGAGGGGCGGAGCCTCCAAGCAGGAACAGCTCAAGTGATCGAGAACTTTGTGAAAGATCACAAACAGACCGTCATGATGATGATGATGAACAACCGGAAGGTGATATGACATGTCACACTTCCAACAAATGCTGGAAATGTTCTCACTGTAGGAAAGTTTTTACTTCCATGAGAAATTTCAACCAACATATGAAAATACACACAGGAGAGAAGCCTTTTGCATGCTCGGTTTGTGGTCAAAGATTCACTCAGAAAGGACACTTAAATATACACACCAGAACCCACACTGGTGAGAAAGCTTTTTCTTGCTCAGTTTGTGGTGAAAGATTCACTCAGAAAGGAGCTTTGAAAGGACACACCAGAACCCACACTGGTGAGAAAGCTTTTTCTTGCTCAGTTTGTGGTAAAAGATTCACTCAGAAAGGAGCTTTGAAAGGACACACAAGAATACACACTGGTGAGAAACCTTTTTCCTGCTCAGATTGTGGTCAAAGATTCACTCAGAAAGGAGCTTTGAAAGAACACACAAGAATACACACTGGTGAGAAACCTTTTTTCTGCTTAGTTTGTGGTCAAAGATTCACTCGGAAAGGAGGTTTGAAAGAACACACAAGAATACACACTGGTGAGAAGCCATTTTTCTGCTCAGTTTGTGGTCAAAGATTCATTCGGAAGGGAGATATGAAAATACACACAAGAATACACACTGGTGAGAAGCCTTTTTTCTGCTTAGTTTGTGGTCAAAGATTCACTCGGAAAGGACATTTAAAAATACACACAAGAATACACACTGCTGAGAAACCTTTCTCCTGCTCAGTTTGTGGTCAAAGATTCACTCGGAAGGTAGATATAAAAATACACACAAGAATGCACACTGATGAGAAACCCTTTTCCTGCTCAGTATGTGGTCAAAGATTCTCTAAGAGGGATCACTTAAAAAGACACACAAGAATACACCCTAGTGAGAAACCTTTTTCCTGCTTAGTTTGTGGTCAGAGATTCGCTCAGAAGGGACATTTAAAAAGACACACAAGAACGCACACTGGTGAGAAACTTTTTTCCTGCTCAGTTTGTGGTCAAAGATTCACTCGGAAGGGAGCTTTAAAAATACACACAAGAACGCACACTGGTGAGAAGCCTTTTTCCTGCGCAGTTTGTGGTCAAAGATTCTCTCGGAAGGGACTCTTAAAATCACACAAAAGAACCCATACTGGTGAGAAACCTTTTTCCTGCTTAGTTTGTGATCAAAGATTTACTCAGAAGTGTCATTTAAAAAGACACACAAGAACACACACTGGTGAGAAATGTTTTTCCTGCTCAATTTGTGGTCAAACATTCTCTCAGAAGGAAAACTTAAAAAGACACACAAGAACACACTGCTGAGTAATGTTTTTCCTGCTTAGTTTGTGGTCAAAGATTTTCTTATAAATATCAGGCTGAGACACACAAGTGTGCTGTTGAGAATAGCAGTGACCAAGAAGGTTTTAAGGAATGTATGAAGATTTCAAAAAAGTAGTTACTATGTTACCGACTTGGGTAAAATAACATTCTTCTGTGTACAAGCTTCTGAAAAGTTTTAATTTTGAAGGTGAGCGGATTACACTTGACAGTGACACAATGTAAAATACTACTAATTATTAACACTTTATATGAGAGTGCGTACATTTTCCCATATCTGTTATGCCAGTAGTTTTTAATTTTCAATTGTAAAATGAACCCGTTTGTGAAATACGAACCATGAAGACCCTTACTTCCTTTGAGCAATGGATGCATTTTGTCAGTGTTTGTGATGTTTGCGTCAAAGAATTCATTGATTGAACTCAGACTGTCAGGAAACTTGGACTTTGAGCTGAAATTGTTGTGCATTTGTGATTTTGAATGAAATGCACCCCCGAAAACTTGGTTGACTTTGTGTATCAAATCTATTTCCCCCATTGAAAAGTTATTGAAATGTCTTTTATCAATTGGATAACCTCCGAAAAGAAATGCTCACACCTTCATGCAAAACATGGCCCAAGCAACAAGGCTGATGTGGAAAAACTGCAAAGCTGGTTACTGTGAAGGATCACAAACAGTGTCAATTGAAGAGAAAAAAGACAAAGTCCAGGGGTCAAATGACATTTCACACTAACTAACAATGGAAATGTTCTCAGTCCAGGAAAACGTTTGCTTGTTAAAGCAAATACCACATGAGAAGACACACGGGAGGGAAAACTTTTGCTTCCTCAGTTTTTGGCCAAAGATTCCCTTATTAATATTAGGCGTCACAGTGATGAGCTGTCAAGCGTTGACAGTTCGAAGCACCCGGGTTCGATGCAAGCCCTCCCGGTGTGAATTTTGCGTGTTCTCTCTGTGCCTGTGTGGGTTTTCTCCGGGCACTCTGGTTTCCTCCCACATCCCACAAACGTGCAACAATAATTGGACACTCTAAATTCCCCCTAGGGGTGGTTGTGAGTGCGACTGTTGTCTATCTCCATGTGCCCAGTGATCGGCTGGCAACCAGTTCAGGGTGTACCCTGCCTCCTGCCTGTTGACAGCTGGGATATGCTCTAGCACTCCCGAAACCCTTGTGAGGATAAGAAGCTAAGAAAATTGACCCCTCCGTACAGGGCACTTAACCACGCCTCCTGAAGTGACGTCACGCCACGTGCGCTGACGTAAGACAAACAATTAGTAAAAATGGCAAGTACAATACAATACAATCCATTCTTAACTGAGACAGACTCCAGGCTTCTGATTTCATTCAAATCAATGATATATTATAGATTCTAAATACAATACATTCTTAACTGAGAGAGACGCCATGCTTCTGATTTCATTCAATCATTCACACGGAGCAATGTTATGCTAGCGAAGAACATCTCATTCATTTATACGAGACGTGTATTGAAAATCAAATAGAGGGCATATCTTCGTGCAAACAGTCTGGTGAAGCTTCAGCCGCGAGCCGGCAACAAAGCGACACGTTTGTGCAGTCCGATCATCGCTAAATATCGCTCAACAAAGAATAAGTGTGTCAATCGTTCACACATAGCAATGTTATGCTAGCTAAAAACGTCTCATTCATTTATACGAGACGTGTATTAAAAATCAAATATAGGGCATATCTTCATGCAAACGTTTCTGCTGCTTGTGCTGAACATACAGATTTTAGTGTACTTTGAAACAAGACCTTGGTTTGTGTCGTTATAGCAAATCCCACCCTGTTGCGACCGTGTTCCCCTTTGCTTGTGGATCCGTCAACAAAAGCAACCTTTCCAGTTGCGAGGGAGTTGGCTTTTGCACTTATGTGTGTGTGCCTGTGTGCAAGTAGTCAAGGATGATAACAGCTTGAGTAAGAATGAAACCAACACAGTTACAGTTAGAAAGGAAATGAAACTGTGAACTATAATAGTAATGATATGCTTTTAATACGATAACTATAAAACTGATGAATTCTTTCAGTTACTGAGTAATAACCCCTCATTTCCTCTACGACAAAGTGCATTTGCGGTAAAATACTATGAACAAATGAGATTCAACCACTTTGTGTTTGACTTCTGTCTTGCAGACATCAGTGAAAATCTTCATCCAGACCGGGAGCAGTCAGTGTCCTGTCACATCAAAGAGGAAGGAGAAGATGAAGAGGTTCAGCGTATTGAAGAGGAGGAGGAGGAGGAGGTTGTACACATGAAAGAGGAAGAGCAGGAGGAAATCATCCAGGTTCCAGTCACTGGTGTTCATTTGAAGAGTGAAGATGAAGGTCAAACTGAGGAGAGGGAGAGGCGAGCGGCGGAGCCTCCAAGCAGGAACAGCTCAAGTGATGGAGACCTTTGTGAAAGATCACAAACAGACCGTCATGATGATGATGAACAACCGGAAGGTGATATGACATGTCACACTTCCAACAAATGCTGGAAATGTTCTCACTGTAGGAAAGTTTTTACTTCCATGAGAAATTTCAACCAACATATGAAAATACACACAGGAGAGAAGCCTTTTGCATGCTCGGTTTGTGGTCAAAGATTCACTCAGAAAGGACACTTAAATATACACACCAGAACCCACACTGGTGAGAAAGCTTTTTCTTGCTCAGTTTGTGGTGAAAGATTCACTCAGAAAGGAGCTTTGAAAGGACACACCAGAACCCACACTGGTGAGAAAGCTTTTTCTTGCTCAGTTTGTGGTAAAAGATTCACTCAGAAAGGAGCTTTGAAAGGACACACAAGAATACACACTGGTGAGAAACCTTTTTCCTGCTCAGATTGTGGTCAAAGATTCACTCAGAAAGGAGCTTTGAAAGAACACACAAGAATACACACTGGTGAGAAACCTTTTTTCTGCTTAGTTTGTGGTCAAAGATTCACTCGGAAAGGAGGTTTGAAAGAACACACAAGAATACACACTGGTGAGAAGCCATTTTTCTGCTCAGTTTGTGGTCAAAGATTCATTCGGAAGGGAGATATGAAAATACACACAAGAATACACACTGGTGAGAAGCCTTTTTTCTGCTTAGTTTGTGGTCAAAGATTCACTCGGAAAGGACATTTAAAAATACACACAAGAATACACACTGCTGAGAAACCTTTCTCCTGCTCAGTTTGTGGTCAAAGATTCACTCGGAAGGTAGATATAAAAATACACACAAGAATGCACACTGATGAGAAACCCTTTTCCTGCTCAGTATGTGGTCAAAGATTCTCTAAGAGGGATCACTTAAAAAGACACAAGAATACACCCTAGTGAGAAACCTTTTTCCTGCTTAGTTTGTGGTCAGAGATTCGCTCAGAAGGGACATTTAAAAAGACACACAAGAACGCACACTGGTGAGAAACCTTTTTCCTGCTCAGTTTGTGGTCAAACATTCACTCGGAAGGGATATTTAAAAACACACACAAGAACACACACTGGTGAAAAAAAATTTTCCTGCTCAGATTGAGGTCAAAGAATCTCTTTTCACTACTCTTGCCCTGTGTTTTTACGATTAACGGGGACCAGAACCCACCATGAAATGTGAAAAACTGAGAAGTAGACCCCCACTACACACACAGGCATTCACCCTCCATGTGTATCTGGGTACCAGAATGATTAAAATATGTAAACAGGATTAATACTTCACATAGTTGAGACTAAGATTACAACAGGACACGTATTTGAAATCTTAATTTTAAAGCCTTTGTTAATCTTTCCTTCAGCAGTCGCCTGACTCTGGTCTCTCTCTCTAACCTCTCTCTCTCACACATACACACACACAGCGAAGGAGAGGCTCGTATTCTATTGAATAAGTTGGTTAAAAAATTCCACAGCCACCTCTCCAAATTGCTTCCATGCCGCCACTGGTATGTCATCAG
>NW_026907460.1:0-16213 GCF_019802595.1 Syngnathoides biaculeatus
CATGTTCGTTGTCGGCATGATTTGAACCTGCGCGGGGAGATCCCAATGGATTTCTAGTCCATCGCCTTAACCACTCTGCCACGACAACCTGCCTACAAGAGTTCGTGTATGCACATTTTTTTTAACAAGATGGTGGTCTCCGTGATTTGTCCTGCTTCGCGTTCTTTTTCCTTGAGGTAAAAACATGATGATGATGATGAACGATTCACCTGGTGCACAAACACACACAGCACACCACACTAATTTTGATACAAAGAGCGAGAAAATTGGAAATTTTAACCAGCTTTTTAACGAGCAAATCTGTTGGTTTCTTAATTTTGGGGTGGTGGGCACTTTCTTCGTGAAGTCACCAGTTCAGCGGTTTCAACCTGCACACAGTCCGGACTCGTGACATAGGTGAAAGTTCTCTCTTTTTATTGGAACTATGATTTCAGAGAAATCTTTAAAATCCTTCAGTGAAGTCAGTCCTCACCCTCCGTGACCGATTTATCACCGATTCAGACTCAGTCTTAAGAATTAACCCACACTGCATTGCTTGTTTAAGAATAAAATAAAACTGTATTCTTGATGTGTACATAAGAAAAAAAACAAAAAAAAAAACTTTGGGGGCTTTTCTTTCCTTGTTCTGGCTTTGTATAATATGAAGTGGTCTGTCTAAAACAGGGGTGGCCAATCCGCGGCTCTCGAGTTGCATTTGGCTCTTTGCCTCCTTTTGTGCGTCTCTCGTGAAGGCACGAAGCATATCCAAGTTCTGTTTATGCGCGCACTTTGCTTGCGTTCGCCACGGTAGTTGCGAGTCAGTGTTGCTTGCGTTGAATCCAGTATTTGCATGTTTTGCTTGAGTTTATTACTTTTTTTTTTTTTCACAACAAGATCAGTGTGTGTGTGCATGTGGGTCGATGGCTCAGTGAGACGGGACTGCCCAGCGTGTGCAGCGGTTAGGGAGAGAAGGGAAAAAAAAGCACAATGGAGATTGGGGAAGAGTGCCTGGATTTTTCCTGCCACACAGCTCAGCTGTTTCACTTTGATAAATAAGACAGAAAAGTGTCAAGAACGAGACTCGAGGGGGGACCCAAATGCACGACTCAGGTGACAGGCAAGCGGTGAGGAGTGAGCCTTTATTAGTTCCAGCGTCAGTAACCGGGGAGTCAGTCCAAACAAGCAACAGGGATCAGTAACGACAGGTTTACAGGGTCAGTCGGGAGACAGGTGTTGGTCGGTCCATGGGAGGTTGGCGTCAGGAGTAAATAAGTACGGGAACGAGGCATGCGAGGTAACGATCTGGCGAAGACCAGTCGTCCACTGGGTCCGATAAATACCGGGGTTCATCATCCAGGATGAGGCGCCGGTGTGCTGGGACACGCCCAGCCAGGGCTGGAAGGCAGGACCATGACAAAAAGCAAATGCGGTTAAAAAAATCCAGAGAGGAATGCTTCCGTCATATCAAGTGGCTTGGAACATTGCAAGGGCCAAAAAGCCAGACATTGAAGGGTTATGATTAAAAAAATGCCTCGGTGATGTTGAAATCTTGTGTCCTTTCTTGTGTGCTTTCAGCCCTTCAACTGTTCTGTGACACTGTTGAAGAGAGAATATCGGAGATTAGCATGGCTACTGACTCACAGATCCACTTCAGACTTCCAATCATGGGAGCATTTCAGTGCCATGCAACACAAGACTTAGCTGAACAGGTTGTTTGTTTGTGTGAGGGAGCACACAATTTAAAACATTGAAAAAAGATGGTCATAATTTCAGAGAACCTGGAACCCTGCTTGGTTAACAGAGGATTAAAGACAAGTACTATTCTTTTCCAGAACAGAAAATTACATCCATCATCCAAGCCACTCATCCTCACAAGGGCCACAGGAAAGCTGGAGTCTATCCCAGCCAGCTTCAGGTGAAGGCCAGACTCTATCCTGAACTGGTCACCAGGGAGTCAGAGGGCAGATATTGACGCCATCACTGAGCAGGAATCGAACCCACGCTGCCTACACCAAAGTAAGGCATGTGTACCACTTCACCATCTGTGACTAGAGAAATAATTAAATGAAACTGGTTGCTGGCCAATCGAAAAAGTATTTTTCATGTGTAAATAAAAAAAAGAGGGACAACAAAAAAAATATATATTTTTTTTACAAAGGAAAATGAAAATAGTCTGATGATGGTGACACGGTGGATCATCTGGTTAGAACGTTGTGTGAGTATGAGAGCATCTTGTTCGTGGATTTACCTCATTGCTGCGTTTCTGTCCCACAGCATTTGATTATTCCATTGAAAAATTGGATAAAAATTCATGTTAAGGTCGTCAAAATGTACGTTGTAGGTATTATTATGATGAGACTCCACTTGGAGTCGCAATCCTCATATTCAACGCTATAATATCACGCCACAGAAAAAAATCATCATGGTATCGTTTTTGAGACATTTTACATTTGGCCTTTTGTGACCATGGACAGGAGAACAACGCTGTTATCGATACCTGGAGGCTTGAGGAAGCCTTTAAAAAAAAAAAAGAATATGAGAGTCCAATTTGGAAAAAAAAAAAAAAGCCTCCCATTAAAATAAATATAGACTCATATCATTCATGGATATATTGCTCTGTTGCGCAATGGACAGTGAGTTGGACTTTTACATTAACAGTGCAGTAATTCAAAGGTTGTAAGTTTGATTCCCACCAGAGTCAGTCTTTCACTGGAAAGAATGTGTGTTTCCTTTGGTGGGTAAAATGTTGAATCCAAACTTTCAGTGCATCGATGTTCATGGGGGAAAAAAAGTACTGATGACCAAATGAGTCTTTGTGAAACAATGAAGCTTTTCAGCAACTTGCTTGGAGCTTCAAGAAGCAATGAAGTGTTTCAGCCAATTTGATGAAACTTCATGAAGCACTGAATCTCTCAAAAGTACGACCCCCACTTGCAGTGTCTTCATTTGGACATGGATGAAATCCCCAAAAAGTTAATTTAGTAAATAGTTTCTGTGGTGGAAACACACAATGATTGTCTTAGAATTACTAGTTCCATTTCAAAGTTCCTAACAGGATACTCTTGCTCTTGGAACATGGAAGAATTGGGAGTACGTCCAGGATTGGGGAAACTTTGGGAACATGGAGTGTCAGCCAAAAACCAGTGCTGGTGTTTTTGTGGTTGACCTCTGGTGGAGATGAATCGGTGGAGGAATGGCAGCCGGTCATGCTACAGAGTGCAGGACTGCTCAAGCCAAATTTAGTTGTGGAGTAATTTATCATGTAAAAAAAACACCACAGGAGTGTACATAATACTTTAAAGAGGTCCAGGAAACTTTGGGTTGGGGTTATCAGCTCCAGCTGCTTATGGAATTTGGAATCTTTGGTTTCAAGACCGACAAGTACCTGGTTCTTGTCCTGTCCTATATTTTCCTGTCCTTCCTTCACAGGGTGGAGTACGACTACCCCGTACATCACTCGAATTTAATCACTGTCACCAGACTTTACAATGTCATTGTAATCTACAATGTCTTTAACTTTACTGCAACTCGTGTACAGTCTTTTGTCATCTTCTCATTCTTTATAATTTCGTCATCTTTTCAGTGTCTCTCCACTTTGTTTTTCACCCCCCTTTAAAACTTTCCTCTGCCTGACTCAAATTTTCACCCAAGATCCATGAGAAGCCAAACCAGAAAAATATAATCAAAACCAATAACTTTTTTTTAAAACTTTGCAGAGAAACACTGTTAATAAAAGACAAATTGTACAATAAATTCAAATTTGTCAGTTGTCCTTCTAATGTCGATATTGCAATGATGATCGGACTCGCGACCCGTTTCCTAAGTGGATGACGTGTTCATATCTGACCTTAGGGCACCAAATGTACTTTCGTTGAGTACATGACTCCAGTCCAGGTAGGGCCTGAAGTAATCAGTGTCAGGATGGCCGAGCGGTCTAAGGTACCATACTCAAGGGCTGAGCTCCTTCCGGTTAACGGGTCTTCTGGTCTCCAAATGGAAGCGTGGGTTCAAATCCCACTTCTGACACATTATTTATTCTTTTTTTACCTTTTAAGAATTATTTCTGGTACATATGGGAGCATTTCAATCCATTTTAGCGTCGTCACACCACAAAAGGGAATCTTCAATTCATCTGATTTGCTTTCGCAGTAACAATGTAACATTTGGGAGTACCAGTACATTTATAACTTTATTGAGGGAGTATTTTGGCAAAGAATTCACCCTTTAACATCTGAGCCTCAGAATGATACGCCCCGTGGGGATCCTTGTGCTTGGCATCCGGGTTGTCCTCCTGACGAGTCCACCCAGACGCCTCGCGTTAACTGGGGTTGGGGTTGGTGGGGTGGTGGTGTGGGGCGTGGGGGGTTGCCCATCTCCGGACTCTTCCCCCCCGCCCCTGGATGTGTTAATTCTTGTCTCTGTGTTTCTTTCGTTTAGGCACATCTGGGAGCCGTGCCTTAGAGGGGGGGGGGGGGGGGGCTGTCATGATCCTGCCGCTCCAGCCCTGGCTGTGCGGGTGCCCGCACGGTCGCGCTAATTGGGAGGCACACACCTCCCTGATCATCAACCCGTGTGTACCGACCACCGCCTGTTCTCCGACCGAACCCGTAAACCTGACGCCTTTGACATTTCTGCCTTCCTTGATCGATCTCTTGTGTACTGACTCCTGCCTGCCCGCTGACCTGCCCTCTACGCCCGACGTCCCAACTACCGCTGCTGCACCTGACTGCCTGCCCAATCCCTGACCGTGGAACAATAAATGTTTTTCCCGTTCTGTTATAATATATACTCTCTCACATGTGCCAAGGATGTCATGAATTTACTGATATTATGTGTAAGTTTGTGAACAATATTATAACTGAGCCATATTCCTAACTCACAAAAACCAAAAGGGATCAAATCTTTGCATCTGAAAAGACATCAAATATTCAGACAACACACATTACAAAGTGATATTAATTGATATGGTTATAAATCAGAGAACATGTCATTGTATTGAATTTAATACTGACACCATCGAGCGGTGACCACAGCCAACGTTTTAAACTCCCGACTTCATCCGGAGATACAATTCTGTTTCGGATCGGCCCTGGTACATGTACCAGGCCATGTACATGGATGAGTAACTGTATATGAGGATATTCTCAGTAAGTCCGGTCATACAACGGTGTCAGCTTTGAGCAGGCATATGCTATGTGATTTCATTACCTTATGAGCTGCAGCCATCTGTTTCATTCCTTTTCTTTCGATGGGAATCTGAAGAAAAATCAATCGGTGCAGGTTTCCTGTCGATTTGTGCACACTGGAACACAGCGTTGAGGTATTTTGTTTGAAAACTTTCACAGAGAAGACGTTGATCAAGAAACATGTGGTCTCTGTTTGGGTCCAGTGGTAAAATTATCACATGGCTCATTACATAGTCATGGAACAATCAGGTGGTCGTGCAATGGTGAGGACTCGATACTCTGAATCCAGTGATCCAGGTACAAGTCTCAGTGGAACCAAAAAACGTCTCTTCATTGAAACATGATTGTACTGTGCCAAATTAACTTGAACAGATGTTCTTCACTCATACAAAAGCCCAAATTCATCTCCCAAACCATTCATGAGGGTTCCTGGTGTAATTATCCGCACACTGGATTTTAAATCCAGTGATCTGAATTCAAGTCTCAGTGGAACATGGTACTGTTTGCCTCTGGCTTAGGTTTAAGACGTTCTTCCCTCATGGACAAGACGAAATGCCCCTCTATGCCACTCGTAAGGGTTCCATGGTGTAATGGTCAGCACTCTGGACTTTGAATCCAGTGATCTGAGTTCAAATCTCGGTGGAACCTGGCAGTGTTTGTTTTTCCCTCTGTAACTCTGTTGGTTGCATGGAAGTTATCTTTTTTTCCACAGGAAGGTATTCCCAAATCGATAAGACCTAATGCCCCTCAGAAACCAGGCATGGGGGTTCAATGGAGGGATGGTGAGCACTCTGGACTCTGAATCCGCATTCAAGTCTCAATTGAACTGGAAAGTGTTCATCTCTCAAATGAAAGAAGAGTGTTTAGTGTCAATTTTACCTTGACAGACGTTTTTCCTCATGCAAAACACCAAATGCCCCTCCTACACTAGTCATGGGGCTTCCATGCAATAATGGTCACAACTGAATTCAGAGATCAGAGGTCAACTCGGTGGAACCTGCTCGTTCTCTCACTTGAAACTATATTGTATCAAACGCCTTTCCCACACTAGTCATGGTGGATACATGGTGTAATAGTGAGCACTCTGACTCCAGATATTCAAGTTTGAGTCTCAGTGTTAGTCTTTCCATTGAAACAAAACTTGATTGTGTCAAATTTTCTTTAAAGTCCCACTGACACCAAAAGCATGATTTTTAGTGTGTTTTTAATTAAAAAAAAAAAAATGGCAGCCAGAATGGACCCATCTGGTTTTTTTTTTGTTAACCAAAATGCCGGCTCGTTAGTCATATTGCTGGATATTGCTTCAACACTAGGGAGGATGGATTCACTCTTCACACGTTTCCAAAAGACCCGGTTCGGCGTGAAAAATGGATTGCACAGGTGCAAAGGACGAGAGCTTCAAGGGTTTCAAATGACAGGTAGGTGTGTAGAGAGCTATTAGAAAAAAATAATAGTTGGGGAGATGACAAAATCTTCTCAGGAGTAACAAAAGACCCACATCATAATAACTTCATAAAGTACGTAAGTCAAGGGTGTTAAATGTGTCCATTTGCGCGGCTGCAGCGTTCATTGTTGTTAGGTTAGGTGTTGTTCATCACCACCGCGTAGGTGGATCGGGTGGGGAGGTGAAGTGAGTAATATTTCATGTAATTTTCACAACAATGTCTGTTTTACAATGTATAAAGGGATGTCGGTGGGACTTTAAGAATTGGTGACCCATCACGCTTTTGAATTTTGATTATAAACTTTTGAGCAAACTTTTAGCAACCCGCTTGTCCTTGGTTTTTAGAAGACCTGATTAACTCGGATCAAACCTGTGACATCCCTCGGAGGAGGGACACCATCTCTTATGCGAAGGACAGAAACATGAGACTTAAATGTAGACTTTGAGAAAGTTTTCCTCCGAGTCTCGCACAAATGTCTTTTTATGCAAAAATGTGGCTTTCCAGAAAGATATGTAGAATGGGTAAAACTATTGTATCCAGATATCACGAGTAAATATATGATTCACGGGAACCTGACCAAAGCAGTCCACATTAACTGTGGTGTACTTCAGGGTTGCCCGTTATCTGCCCTGCTCTACGTTCTGTGTATCGAACCTTTAACACAGGTTGTGAGAAAAGATAAAATGATAAAAATTCGAAATATTCCAGGGAGTGGGGGTCTTAGTTCAAAATGTATTTTCCATATGGATGATTTTAACATTTTATGCACAGATCTTTTATCAGTTAATAGGACACTGGTATGGACCGGTGTCTGGGTCCAAACTCAAAGGAGAAAAGATCCAAGTCCAACTTTATGGATCATGGACTGAGACAGAGATGACTGGACTACCCTTGGCAGTGACACAGACGTACCAAAAATACTTGGGAAAAGTTTGGAAAAGATGCTGGAGGTTAAAACAAATTCAGGGGATGTGATGGGGAAAGTTAGGAAAAGAAAGAAAAAGTTCTGGGGACTAATACAGCTGACCTTGGAAGGGAAAGTGTCAATTATAAAAGCGGTTATTTTACCCCTGCTTTTTCAAATTGGTTCTTTTTTTACCCCAACAAGAAGTGTGCTTTTGGATCTGGACCGAGCCATCTTTTACTTCCTCTGGGGCTGCAAGTGGGAAAGACTCAGGAGGGAGGTTGTCAAGAAGACAAAAGAAAAATGAGGAAATGGCCTGAGATACATATCTTTACACCTTTACTACCAAATACCAACCAATGGCACGGTTCAGCATGGGCTCGTCCCTCCGGAAGCTGAAACTGCTTATTGTCGATCAGTCTTTTAACTTGCCACCAGCATACGCCTTTATTGAGATTTTTCTTTTTTTTTATTTTAAACTGGAACATGAAAGCTGTCAAGTTTTAAAAAATCACTGCGCTCTAATTTCTGCTGTGGAGGACCGAGATACAGTGAGCCCAATGCGAGGGCTTGCACTCAGTGAATCCAAAACAGTTCGGCGCAGTTTCAAACAGAGTTCGAGATCTGTCATGGTTGGCTGCCCATGAGCCATCTCTTCTAGGAGTGGGAGTGGGAGTTCAAGTCTCGGTTGAACTGGAAAATGCTAGTCTCTTAACTGAAACAAGACTTGATTGTGTCAACTGCTTGACTTGAGCTTAGATCACTGGATTCAAAGTCCAGAGTGCTGATCATTACATCATGGAACCCTCATGAGTGGTGTGGGAGAGGCATTTGGTGTGATGCATGAGGTCAGGATACGAGAGGATGAGCGGCGGACTGCATTCAACACATCCACTGCTCCTTATGAATATTTGGTATTGTGTTTTGGACTCACAAATGCTCCTGCACTGCTTCAGAGGTTTGTCAGTGATGTTTTCCATGATATGCTTGACATTAATATCTATGTGTACATAAATGGCATTTGAATATTATCCATGTCGGGCACGTTCAAGTGGTGTTGCAATGGTTGCTGCTCCATGACCTGTATGTCAAGGATGAAAAGTGCGAATTTCTTCCGTGTCGTTTCTGGGCTTCGTGTCGGTGGAGGGGGGGGGGGGGAATCTGTATGGATCCCAGCAAGGTTGAGGCGCTGCCCTACCCAAACTCTTGGGATTTAAAAAAATGTTTCTTTACAAACGCCATGGATAGCATAGAGGATGACATGCGGTGAGAGCAAGATCAGATGTTCATGATGCAATGCAAGAGGCACCAGAACTGTACCAAGTCATCAATGATGAGTTCCACAGCGATGCACCAAAAGGTAGCTTCTATGGATCTTTTTTCAGATTGGAGATGAGTCAGATGCTTCTTTTGAAGGCTTGGCCAGGGATGTGTAATGTTGTCGATAAACTGCACTCTGCACAAACATTTTATGCACAAATATTTAATACAAAAAAATGTTAAACAGTGTTAGTTGATATTTTTAAGACTGTAATATGTGTTTCCAACAGTATTAATAAAATGTTATGCCACCATTGAGCAACGATGACACAGACTTGGGATCAAGTTTTGTCAGGATGGTGGAGGGAAAATAAACTGGGGCGACGTAAAAAGGAAAGTTAGAAAAAGACTGGGGTTCTGGCGACTGAGACAGTTGACCTTCAAGGGGAAAGTTTTTATTACAAAAATAAATGATTTTATCTTTGCTGTTATTAATTGGTTCTGTTTTTACCCCAACAAGAAATGTACTTTTAGATCTGGATCGTGGCATGTTTTACTTCCTTTTGTCACGAGCACGCGGCGAGGGACAGGACCCAAATGCAGGACTCCGAGGCAAGGACATGATGTTGAGGGCGGTTTTAATTCAAGCAGATGTCGTACACAGCTAAGCAGTCCAACGGAAGCACAAAAACACGTGGCAAAAAGTAAAAGTCCAATAATCCTGAAACAAGGTCCGAATTACGAGACAAAGCTTGGAAGGCAAAGGCACGAAAATGGAAGGCGACAGACAAGGGCCGAAAACATGAAACGAGATCCGATGAATACGTGGCAAAACTTGGAAAAATGAAGAAAAAAAAACGTGACTTGACTATGCTGGCATAGGGACACTGTTACGAGGGGAATAGACTACAATAAACTTGTGTACTCACACACGATGATGCAGTGTCCAACACACACAAACACAACGTACGAGCAAATCCAAGAGAAAAACTCAAGGCTTAAATGCCTGGTCAAATTAGCGTCCATAAGGCACAGGTGTGTGGCTTCTGCCAGAGGCTGCTCCGGACAGGGCAGTGGCTTGGCCATGCCCCGGACACCTCTCGGGTCCAAGTTTGTTAGACTCAGGACAGACATTTTGAAGAGAACAAAAGAAAAGTGTGACGGAGTTCCAGATGTTCTTGGGGAGCGGATCCACATCCATCTATCTTCGGAACACATTCGGTACCTTCAGTCGTCCCAAAAGCTGAGCATGGCACTGATCATAAGAGACCAAATCACTACAGCATTTTTCCAAAGGTACAGATGGGGGTCGAACCCATGCTCTTCAGTTTACGAGACTGACGCCTTACCACTTGGCCACTGCACCTGGTAAATGTTGGTACGACACTTGATCTTAGCCAAAAGGCCAAGAAAGAGGACCAGCCAACAAGCCAAAGTTGCAGATTTAGGTTCTGATTTATGATCTAAATTAACGAGTCACATATGGACACGCCAAAAAGCAATGATGTATTATTTAGAACAGGTGTCAGCAACCCAATGGCGAAAGAGCCATATTGGACCAAAAATACAAGAAACAAACCTGTCTGATGGTGAGCTGGTGGATCAGCGAGTAAAGTGTTGGCTTCAGCAGTTATGAGGTCTCAAGTTCAATCCCCAACCCACCATTATGGCGTTTGCATGTTCTCACTGTCCCTGTGTGGGTTTCCTCCCACATTCCAAAAACATGCAACATTAATTGGACACTATAAATTGCCCCTCTGTGTGGTTGTGGGTGTGACTGTTTGTCTCTTTGTGCCCTGCGGTTGGCTGGCAATCAGTTGAGGGTGTACCCTGCCTCCTGCCTGTGGACAACTGGGAAAGGCTCCAGCATTCCCTGTGAACCTCGTGAGGATAAGTGGCAAAGAAAATGGATGGATGGATCGGGAAATGAAATCCCAAAGTGTGTTTTTCAATATTATTTCCCCTATCCAGGCCTTAATAAGATTACTAAAACCAACAAAAGCAAACAAGAAGTGAAGTTGCAGAATTTGAATTATCCATTCGGAGCTGGATAATTTTGGCGCGAGTTTCGTAAATCTGAAAAAAATGCCTATGTCTCGTTTTGAAAACAAACTCTTCAAATATTCTCACTTACTTCCTTTTACAACTAAAAAATTGATCTTATATACTGGTTCTATACAGTCCATTCATCCGACAACTTCATCTTAATTCTAAGTCAAGATGACAATTTTCGACTTGATCCCAGGACAATAGATTTTTCATGTTTCAGATTTTTGATGCACATTTATTTCACATCCAATCGAAGGCTAAATCCAACTCAGAAATTAGAACCTTGGCTAGCTGTAAAATATTATTTCCTCCATAAATGTGGTGTAGAAGGATCAGCACAAATTTGCACTTTTGCTTTATCTAAACAACTCATGAGTGAAAATGGAGGAGGCGACAGGGGAGATCCAAGGAAGCTCCTCTGCAGCCCACCACAATTTAGCTATTTGGAATTTGAGAGCCTTTTTTTTTTTTAAATAAACTCTAGAGTTGTGGATGAATAATGACTGTACAAAAGTGATGGCCTTCATTTCAAATCCAGAGTCAACATGTCTAACAAACCGTAATGGTTTAAAAATAACCTGTGATCAAGCTAGCTAGGAGTCAAACCTAGAATGTTGTGACCCAAAGTCAGACACCTTATACATTACGCCACTAGCCCAGTGGTCTTGAGAAGTCGTCTGCAAGCCCATGTGTATTATTGTGCGACCTGAAATGTGGCAAAAGGTTGAAAAGTTCAAGGGGCCCAATACTTTCACAAGGCACTGTATTTTCAAGAAGAAATTACAGCTAATATGAAGGGGGAATTACTGCCCAGCTGTTTGCACGAGGTTCCTGCCGACGAGCAAGGCGTTTTTGCTGCTTTCAGGTGAAAACAACCTGCACAACCTCTTAATGAATGAAACAAATAGAGTTTCAATGGATGGGCAGAGATGTACAGAAAGAAGCACTTTTGGGTCGCACTTCACGTCTCTTTAGCTCAGAGTTTCCTCAGCCAAATGGATGAGGAGGATGTGTTGATCCCCAGCTCTCTGAGCACCAATCTGTACCAGTACCTTCGGAGTGTCCTGGTTCCCAAGACCCAATGCTACTCAAGGTCAGGATGAAGTTCAATATGGCTCGTGAGGCTTCATATCACTATGTGATTATGTAAATTGGGAATCCATGTGTTGTCTTTAGCGCTTCAAGCATGCACTCTGCTACCCACTCATACCAGCCTCAACCACCAGAGGGCGGTGAAGCCACAGCCAGCAGTCAACCTCATCAGGTAAACGCTTTGGTTTTTCTTCCATGAGTAGCTTGTAACAAGCCTGCACTCCTTGCTTGGTCCATTGACCATTGCGTCCACTTGTGCTTTGTCAGTTGATGCCTGTTGTGTAGTGGCTGTGTGACTCATTGTGCTGCTAACATGCGAATAATTTCAAAGGCGAAAAAAAAAACGGCTGTCAATCACACCACTGCCGTTACTTCGTATGCTTAGGAGAGTTAATGTCACTTTGTGTTAATTTCGTCGCTGAATTAAAGATCCTTTTGTTTTGGCGATGGTGAGCCCCGGAGAATGGACTCTCAAACATTGCCTTCATAAATTTGTCAACTTAATTTCAAAAACACCCAGGTTTTGTCATACCAGTGTCCAAAAAAATACAGATGTTTAAAACTGATTATAAATATCGTCTTATTCCGATGTGAATGATGCAGTACGTGTCTGATGACAAATTTGAAGCATACGCAGTATTCACAATTAGGTGTTTGTCTCAAGTTCCCAAAGGGTCTGGGTAGGATTTCAGTTCAACATTTCACAGAGCATTAATTGGGATGTTACCTTTTTTCTAAACTAGGCTTGCAAGAAGGTCATTGTCGCTGTGACCCCCCAGCTGAAGACCCCGCCAAACACTCACACTCCCTGACTGAGACCTCCGCCTGTTTTGAGACCACGTCGACTCGTGGCCTTGTTGAAGATGTCACTTGACGATAACGGCCGGGCGGCACCGCCTCCGGATTGGGACGGATCTGACGAGAACACCAACACGGGAAGGCACTGATGGGTGGACGGTGAAGAAAAAACAGACGGACGTGTTGAATTCAATTGAAGCGCTTCTCAATAGTTTAAATTGAAGAACTGAGTTTTTTTGTAAGGTTTTAACACTATGCTGTTGTGACAATGAACGTTTTTGAAATAAATGCTTTTGAGGAGTTGACATATGCAGTATCTGATTGACCCCCTTGAAGGATCTGTCTTGATCTCTCACTCAATTGTCTCTTCTAGCCACTGTGATTCAAAACACCACAAACAGCAACATCGCACACACACACACAAGGTCGCATAGAGTTCTACATTCTGAAGTTTTATCAAACTGAACTCAATTTGATTTAATACAGTCCCAAATAGTACAAGCCCAATATCACCAGTAATCATAAAACATTTCAGTTTTGTTTTCATAAAATTCTGAGAAAAAAAGAACACAGAAACACACAATGCCTCGGTTATTCACATAAGTACATCACAGAACGCAGACCTATATCAGGGTGTCAATTCTTTGGCAGAAATATATCTAAATATAACATTATTCTGTTCGCTATACAACTGTGAGAAGAGTGTATACTGTCATAATACGGCATAACAACTTTGTTGCGCCCTAGCACTGTTTGTTCAAGTTATTGGAACATCCACCAAAAAAAGTTCTGCATCCATTCTGTGGAATGAAATTCTAACACTGGTTTGCCCTTTTCTTCCATGAACTGTCCAATTTCTTCTCATAAATAAATAAGAAGAAAAAACACCTACACCACAGCACCTTGGCTGAATGACCTTACCTCAGTGTGGTATCACGACCAGAGATTGGGTCTTTGTCTCTGAGCAGGCTGTCAAAGTGAGGGTGATGCAGGCTTCTGGATCGGATGAAATTAGCAGTTTTGATCGACAGCTTCATGACGTTCTCCACCTTTAATGATTTGCAACACAAAGCCTCCCGGTGCAACATTCAGTGAACAGTCCAAAAATCACATCGTCCATTTCATCATACGACGAGTGCGGTAAAATTTTCAGCGTCTGTTGTCATAACCTTTTATTGGCACTCTCTCAACGAGCTCTCCGGTGACGGTCATTTTGTCAACTACGTGGATTAAAACTAGCCACTTGTTCCAATGTCTGTAATATCCATGCTTTCATCAGTTCAAACTGAAAACGCAATAAATTACTTTACTTTGTGCTGTAACTAGTTGTCCAAATCCACTGAAAGATCAAACATCCCTTCTGGAACTGTGTTTCTCGTCAGGTTCATTTTTGTAAAAGCCTGGCACCTTTCAGGGCGCACAATCTCTGCTGCCTTCATCATGCGTGTTATTACAAATTCAGCCTCATTAAATTGTTCTGAGGCCACTGTGATTTCACTAGCAATGAGGTAACGAGCCTTCGCAACAGCGTCACTAATGGTACATCACAGCATCAAAAAAAACAAACAAGTGTGTGCCGGTAGTGATGTGTCCGGCAACACCAGTCCATCGAAGCATAAATTGAGCTCATTTAATGAAAACCAGTGTGCATGCTGGTGCATGTACCACTTAAACAAAACTTCTCTCCTCTTTTTTCCTATTCCAACAATTTCTATCCTTCCCTGCCAGAAGACAAACCAAGTACACTCCTGACGGTCTCTCTGATCACCTTGGCTGTCGTGGTCCAGTCTTCTGAAAGCTCCTCCTGTCCACCAACAGCCTGTCTCAGCGCTTTCTGAGAAGGTGTACAACACTCTTCATGTCTCAGCTTCTCCCAAATGGTTCTTTGCGCTACCTTTGTCTTCTTAATCAGAGTCATCCTACACACCACCATCCCATGCTGTCAAGCTACACTCTCCCCAGTCACGACCTTACTCTTGGTAACCTCCTTCAGGTTACAACTTCTTCAGAATTTTTAGTCCACCTGCATGCTTCTACCTCCGCTCTAGTAGGTCACTCTATGTTCTTGCCTCTTCTGGAAAAAAGCGTTCACTACTGGCATTTCCATCTTTTTTTGCAAAGTCCACCACCATCTGTCCCACCAAATACTTTCCTGGATGTCAAATTTACCCAAAACGTCTTCATCATCCCTGTTTCCTTCACCAACATGTCCATTGCAACCTGAACCAATCACAACTTGCTCTCTCTCTATCTGAGATGCTCAGAACTACTTTGAGTCACTCCTTCCAGGAGTTCTCTTTCACCTCAAGGTCACTTCCTTCGTGTGGGGCATACTCAATGACGTCGAATAAAAACTGGACTCCAAACTCTGCATCCATCTTTGGTTCCGCCCATGGTCAACAGGCTCTGACTTTTGGTCAGGGCAAAAAGTATGGTAAACATACACACATTGTTATGGAAAACGATGCAATAAATATATAATAATTAATTATGAAGGTTAGATGAAACACACTTACCCGTGAAAAGTTACTTTTTGCGACCTCCTCCACCGTTTTGACAGCCACCAGCATACAATTGTAAGGATGTCAAAGGACGTCAAGTTTCACGTGAAATACCCAAAGTACCCAAAGCAATGTTTTGCCCTGACTCGGGGTTGACCACGTGAGAGGGGCCTGTGCGCAATCCAGCTTTTATTCTACATCATTGGGCATAACCATTAAAGACATTAGACAGAACAACCTAATTTCAAATTTCAGCCTCAGCACTCGATTTGTGATTCTGTTCACCTCCAAAACATTCTTAGCCAGCTTTTCCTTTAAAATGACTGCTCCTCCATTTCTTTTCCCATTTACACCAAGATAAAATAATCTAAACCCGGATTCTACACACAGTTGCTGAAGCTCCAACAGCGTCCTGCAGGTTAACAGTGCCAGGTGCGGACGGGATTAAGACGGGACACCCTGCGTTATGGAATGGATTAGATGAAAATTTAGATTTGTTTGGCAAAGTTTTAAACTGGACACCCGCCACTCTACTCTCGATTCTGACGATTAGACCACTTTCCGCTGACACTGGGATTTAATATGTACACGACGTAAGATGCCACCAATAAACCAATCAGAGAACATTGCGTAATGTGTACATTATGTACTCTGACCTATGCCCCACCTCTGGTAGGTATACTTCCAGTATGGTGCAAAATAACATTTATGACCCACGCAATGTTGCAGAGGCATTTCAACCAGGTCAGCCCAAAAACATCCAGAGTCTTGTTGAGCTCGAAGGGTTCAAGACAACAGTGTACAAAAGGAAGGTAATAACAAATGGTACCTTGGATTGCCTGAATAGGGAACTGAACCAAATCATCAACCAAGGTCAAGAATTTGAACACTGCACCCTCAAATTAAAAGTCTGACACTACTGACGCTACTGAAATATGCAGGATCTCAATGTTGCAGAGGTGGCGATAAAGTGGTTAGCTGGTAGAAGTGTCGGCCTTA